>NW_020954729.1:357755-416609 GCF_900497805.2 Vombatus ursinus
CCCTCCTTCCTCTCTCCCCCCCTCCCCTCTGCCTTTCCTGCTAGCTCGGCCCCCGGCCCCCGCCCACGCCTCCGCCCACGCCTCCAGCCGGATACCGACAAGGTCCGAGCTCCGCAGTTTCCTAGGGGAGCCCCGGAAGAGTTCTTCGCGCCGCCGTTCTGGCTCGCTCTCGTCCCGGGTCGCGCTCTTCGCTTCCAGCCGGACGGCCAGCCGCTTCCCCGGCTTCTGGTGAGTGTGGGCCTGGGCCGGAGCAGGACAGGGGCCGGCCCGCGGCTCCCCTCCCCCCTCCCCTGCCTTGGGCTCCCCGGGGAAGCTCCCTCTTTGTTCCGGGGCCGGGCCCGTAGCCCGAATCCCGGCGCCCCGCCTCCGGGGCTTTCACCCCGGCTTGGGCCGTGCTGCCCCGGGCCGCCTCCGCCTCGTGAGCCGCGCGTGCCGAGCGCGCCCTCGGGGCCCGGAGCCGTCCCTCGGAGCGCGCCCGAGGGTGCTTGAAAGAGTCCGAGGCGCCAAAGTTCTCGGGAGTGCCCGGGAGGGACTTGCACCCGAGAAACCCGGCTCGGTTCTGTCGTCCCAGTTGGGTCGAAGGGGGAGCAGAAGAAAGAAATTGGCGCCAAACACAAAAAAAGGAGGGGGGGGACGGGGAGAAGCGAAAAGCCGAAGCCTCGAGGTGCTTTTTAAAGTCCCGGGGATGGTGCGCGCGCCTTCTCTGCAAGTTGTGCAGCCCGCGAAGCTGGCAAGCCGGGGGACTGCGGGGCAAATCGGGGCTCACACTTTGAGCTACTTGGCCCAGGGTCCAAATGAAAGTCGTGGCCTTGAACTTTTGCTCTCACTTTATATCAGGGATCCAAAATTTAAAACAAAACAAAACAACTGTTAGGGCGCTAAAACTGCACAATACCAGTTCTAGGGCTGTATCCCCGCGAGAGAAAAAGCAAAAAGGAAAAGGACCTCCGAGTACGAAAATATTGGTAACAGCTCTTTTTGTGGTAGCCAAGGATTGGAAATTGGGGGGATGGCTGAACAAGTTGTGCTGTAAGATCGTGATGGAATTACTGTTGTGTTGTCAGAAATGAGGAACAAAAAAAAAATTGATGAAAAGGGTTTCAGAAAAACTCGGAAAGACTTATAGGAACTGATGCAAAGTGAAATGAGCAGAACCAAGAGGCCATTGTGCCCAGTAACCTCAATATTGGACAACGATCAACTGTGAATGATTTAAGCTATTCTCTGCAATACAGTGATCCAAGATAATTCTGAAGGACTTAATGATGAAAAATGCTATTCACCTTCAAAGAAAGAATTGAAGGAGTCTGAATGCAGATCAAAGCATACTTTTTTAAACTTTTTTTTTTTTTTTTGGTTTGGTTTGGTTTTGCAAAATGGCTAATATGGAAATCTTTTTTACATGGTTTCACATGTATAATTGATATGTTTCTTAGGCAAAAAAGGGGGAAGGGAAGGAGAAAATTAGGAACTCAGAATTGGAAAAGGAAAAGAATGTTAAAATAATTAATTTGAAAAAAAAAATTTTAAATGGAAAAAAAAAAGTTTTAGTAACTGGTTTCCTTTGTAATCCTGTCTAGGCTTCACCAGAGTGCCCAGCAGATCCATGACACAGAAAAGGTAAAGATCCTGCCCTAAGAGCCACATGCTGTTAAGCTCCCTTTTCTGAGGCACTTCTCAACCAATCAGCAAACATTTACTGCACAGCCACTTGATGCAGACCACTGTATTAGCATCTGGGGGTATGTACATAGACAGCACAGTTCCCTTCTTCAACAAATTTACTATATAGTTAGGGAGATGAACAAGTTTGAGTAACCATATAAGGCTGTGAATGATTGTTAGTGTAGACACATGCTGGAGGTGTTGAGAAGTTGGAGAAATTAACTTTGGAGAAGCTTTCGCAGAGAAGGTGAGGTTTTATGATCCCAATGAAGAAGAGGAAACATTGATTTAAGCAGAGGGGAGAGGATGATATGAGCAAAGGCCAAAATGGAGACCGGAAGAAAACGAGCTTGATTAGAGCTGAGAGTTTGTGTGGAGAGCTTGGTTGGGGCCAAATTGTGAAGGGCCAGGAATGATGCCTGACTAGAGTTGGGACACTTAATGAGTTGATCATTTTTATCCTGCAGTGACATGATAGGCCTCTCCCCCGTTTCTCTCCCACCCCTAATCCTCCCTTTTTGAAGTAGACTAAGTAGAATTGTATAGGGCTGAGGACCATTAAAGACTTTCAGCTAGGAGATTTAGGAGAATTATTTTCAAGTAGAAAGAGTTAGCTGGAACTAGAGGCACTGGAAAGCTACTTGCTTCCTTTCTATTCAGGTTAGCTAAAAGAGGGATTTAAAGTAGCCACTAGCAAATCAGACTTCTCCAAAATCATGACAAAATAAAAACCTGAGTTGGGAAGTGATGAGCTCAGGATACCAGACTATGGAATTAATGAGATTTCTGAACTGGACAATGTTGGACTCTGTAACAAACCCCATATTCATGTAATTTGCCTACCTGTATATAGCACCTGTTTGTAGCCTGAGTTTCCTCATCCTGCCGTAAAGTGCAGTTCCTTGTACTAAAAGCAGCTGGCTGAATGTGATGTGACTCTTGACTCAAACTGAACTGGTACAGTTACAGCAGATAAAGAGGTAAAGACATACTGCAAAACATAGGCCAGAGAGGATGCTGGAATCTTGGTAGTAGGAGTAGAAGTGACCAGAAGTAATCACACATAGCCCCCAGACGGTCCTTTGTCCTTGGAATTTTTTCACACAGGTCAAACAAAAAAGTTAGACCTATTTTGAACATAATTGGGCTAATTATAAATATCGGAGGGTCATCAAAATTAGAATCTTATCCTAGTAACTCGCAGGTGTTTTGAACATGCTTGGATCTAATAATAGTAATAATAGCTAGCATTTATCTAGCGATTTAAGGTTTGCAAAGTACTTTACAATTATCATCTCACTTCATCCTGACAGCAACCCTGGGAGGTAGGTGCTACTCTCATCCCCGTTTTACAGCTGAGTAATGAAGCTGAGAGGTCACTCAGCTTGCCCAGGGTCACACAGCTAAGTGTCTGAGGCCAGATTTGAACTCTAGTCTTTCTGACTCTCATGTCCAGCACAAATCTCTGTTCCAGTGAAACAAATCAGTAGGCAAACTGCAACTCTCTTGTCTTTTTCTTATTTTCAGCATAGGTTTTAGTCATAGATTTCATTAAAACAGCTGAATGACCTTACCAAACATTAAGTTAAAGCGGTGCTTTGAATGACTCCTTTATAGAGCAAGTCTACTTTTATCACTATTCTTTCGGGAGCCTAATCCTCTTCCTTGGCTCTAATTCATGGTGTTTCTTTGTCTATTTCCCTCCTCTTAGAGCAGAGCATCTTCATGTTAGAAGAAGAGGATGTGCTTTGGTTCAGTCCGTATGTATACTTTGTATTTTAAGGATGAGGAAATTGATGCCCAGTTAAGCCAAGTGGCTTGTCTAAGGTTACATGGTTAGTATGTATGTGGTAGGAAGAGGAGGATTACAACTCAGGGCTGCTGCCTTCAAGGCACACTGTGCTGCCAACTTTTTACTTGGTGTCAGAAACTATATTTGGGTATATACGTGGGACTCTTGAATTTGGTTGACCTTCCTTACATCCCTGTGGTGAAAGGATTCTTATTCTGGCGTCTATGGACCTGCAAGGAGTCTGGGAGTAGATTTCAGAGGGTCCTTCAACTTGCGTAGGAGGAAAATGGCATCTTTATTTTAATATTAATTTCTTTTGTAATCCTCTGCATTTTATTGATTTTTTCTTTTTAAAAAGTTTATTTTTCAAATAATAGGTTTTTTTTTCAGTTAATTTTCTTTCACACTAGCCTCCCTTGAGCATATTTTTTAAAAAGAAAAGAAAAACCAAAGCTCTCAATACTTTGTATTTTGTGCATTTAAAAACATCATATGGACAAGGGGTCCAGAGGGGGCTGTGACATAAAAAAGGGTAAGAACACCTGCTGGGAGCAGCCTTCTCTGACTGACCCTAATTAAGTACTAACTGTGGGAGCATCCATCTGGGTGGAAATCAGTGTGCCAGAGGCTGTGGAAAATATAGACACATAACCTGTGTGAATATTCTCATATATATGGGACTTGCTCACAGTAACCTCCCTTGGGGTGTATCCCCAGTAGTGGGGTCAGAGGCTATGTGTGATTAATTTAATAAATGTTCTTGCCTAATTCCAAATTATTTTCGAGAAGAGTTGAACCAATTTATAGCTACATGGATGGTGTATTAGTTTACCAGTCTTCTCATTCCAACTAGTTTTTTTCAATTTCCACTGACCAAGTAACAAACATTCATATAAATCAACAGGACCAAAAGGAGATAAGTAAACAGACCAAACCAAAAACAATTAGAAATGATTTTCGGTGTTCATAAACTATTACTTACAATTGTAAGAAAACAAAAACACTCAAACGTGTTAATATTGACTTTAGCATGATAGTAACCAAATTCTTGTTTCTCTGACCCTGAAAAGGGCAGTATTTCTAAGGAGACTTTTCCATTAGTATTTATTTTATTTTATTTTTTATTTTTTTGGTGAGGCAATTGGGATTAAGTGACTTGCCCAGGGTCACACAGCTAGTAAGTGTCAACTGTCTGAGGTTGGATTTGAACTCAGGTCCTCCTGACTCCAATTCTGGAGCTCTACCCACTGCACCACCTAGCGGCCCCTAGTATTTATTTTACAACCTAGTTTGTCTCAATACATAAGCCTAAAACTGGTTTCATTGTATTACAAATTTTTTTCAAAAATTTTCATTCTCAATGTAGTTACCATTCAAATCATAATTTTATATATTTTTATATGTAATTATGCATTATATAATATATATATTTTCTGTATAAGAATATATATTTGCTTTTATATAATTACTTACATAAAACCATGAGTCCAAATTATAATTAATTTAAGATGTTCATATTAATTTTCACAATATAATAACCAAAATGCCCTGTTTGTAAAACTTCAAATTAGAGAAAATATTGAGAGGAAACTATAGGGCATAGGACAAGAACTGAGGCCCAGGAGCCCCGGGCTCCTGAGGCCTGGGCGTAAGTTCGAATTCTTCCAGGAATCATCTGGGTGACCCTGGCACAGTCCCATAAAGCTGTCTGGGTTGCAGATCCCCCGTCTATGACACGAAGTGCCTTCCAGCTCTGCCGTCCTGTGGGGTGTGATGGTTTATTTCCATCTGTGTTCCCTTTTGCTGTCTTCTGCATATTTGACTTTTGGAGTTTTGTTGCCTTTTTTCTGATCCGTAGTTGTAGTTGGTGTATAATCTGACTGTTTCATTTTTGAAAGCATTCATAATCCCAGGGAGGGCTGATTAGAATGCAGAGGACCAGGAATAAAGTACCAGGAGTTACTGAAGAAAGTCATTAGGTTTATTCTTCTTGTCCTTCAGGGATCCAGAGTTTGGGCATTTGTGTTAAATGATGTCAGACAGGGGTTGGTGAGGAAGTAACATGTGGCACCTGATAGGTCTCTGGATAGTTGCAGGATAATAGTTGATGCGTGCTGTGCCTGCGCTGTGCAAAAATGATAAGCACCTGATCCCCAGTGCCATGATTCTAGAGCAAGAGGTAGACCTTCCATGCCTCGGAACCCCTCAGTGAGTGTTGTTCAAACTTCCCCAAACCTGCACAAGTCTTCCCGGACTGCCAGCCTTCATCCTCGGAGTGTCTGAGAGGTGTTGGCATGAGTTTGTAGAGGCCCGGAGTAGGCAGACGTAGCATGGGCCTAAGTGTTTTCTAGGTCTGTAGTATAGCTTAGGTTGGGAAACGGTGTCTTCCTCCCTGCCAGTGCAGGGGGCAGCACTGTTGGTAGCTTCTGGACCCTCTTTAGCCCCAGCTGTTCTTAGCAGATGTGGAAGGTGCCCTTGGTGACCCGTTCTTCCTATCACTTGAACCTGCTAGAGAGCAACCAGTGCTCTCCTTCACTAGAGCTGGCCCTTGCTTAAAAGAAGGTATTGGCTGCCAGCAAAGTTGACGTAGAAAGAATATTTGCTGAGGAGTTAGGAGATTTACGTTTTATTCTTGGGTCTGCCACTAATGCTGTGTCACCTGGGGCACTCACATCACCTAAGAACATTTCTAGAGAGCTTTGCACTTTCTAAATTGCCTTCCTTACTACACCGTTGTGTATTGTTATTGCCATTTTAAGGATAAGGACACTGAGGCTGAGATTTTGTCCCTGGCCTGGAGCCGAGGATTTTTTTCCATACCACACCATGCAGCAGTTGAGCCCTCTTGGGCTTCAGTTTGCTCATCTGTAAACTGGGGAGGATTAGACTACAATTCTGCTATGGTTCCTTTGTAGTTTACAGCTATCATCCAAAGGAACTTGACTCTTTTAAGACAGTTTTTTAATTTTTTTTGTTTTTCGTTTTTAGGCAATTGGGGTTAAGTGACTTGCCCAGGGTCACACAGCTAGTAAGTGTCAAGTGTTTGGTCTGAGGTTAGATTTGAACTCAGGTCCTCCTGACTTCAGGGCTGTGCTCTATCCACTGCGCCACCTAGCTGCCCCTAAAACAGTTTTTTTAGAATTTAAAACTAATTTAAAGCAAACACTCAGTTTGAAAAGTAGGCTTTAATGTGGTTTTGTCACTTTGTAGCCAGAGAGACCAAGGCCAAGGTTGATCTCACTCATGGCTCTTTTCACCTTCCTTAGCTCCATCTGCTCTGTAGGTCCTTCCCCTTCCCCGCAAGGGGCACACAGGAGACCAGGTGATGGCAGCTGCTCTCCTGACAGCCAGGCCTCAGGTGAGCTCTGGTTCCCTCCGTCCTTCCCAAGATTCTGTTGCTGCTACCCGAGTGTTGGCTTGGCTTCGTCTGTCCGCATCTCTCCCCAGCACTGTGCCACCCAGGGGCTTGAGCCCCGGCTTCCTGCCCTAGGAGCCTGGGCTCTTCCTCCTGAGGGATGGACATGGGCTGGTACTCTTTCCATTTCAGAGGTGGGGAAAGTGAATTGTGGAAAGGTTGTGATTTGGCTGCGGTATCCTGATCAGTTAGTGGGAGGGCCAGAAATGGAACCCAGGCTCTCCTGGTTGCTAATTGGCTGCTCTTTCTCCTGTGCCATGCTCTGTGTGCCTCTTCCCTCCATTCTAACATCCACTTCTGCACATACCATGAGCTGCTAAACCTCACCCTTGCTGCCCGTGTACCTCATCCTGGAGCAGACTTCTGAGATTGTCCCTGGGGCAGCAGGAACCTGTTCTTTTAGGAGTTGGTGACATTTGAGGATGTGGCTGTGTATCTCTCAAAGGAGGAATGGGGGCTTCTGGACCCTGCTCAGAGGAGGCTCTACAGGGACGTGATGCTGGAGAATTATGGGAATGTGGCCTCGTTGGGTAAGAACCCCCCACCCACCGACCCACCCTCGCCTTCCATCCCAGCCCTGCAGTTGGATGTAGAAGAATCTCTTTCTTGACTTTCTCATTTGTTAATTACTGTGAACATAAGAATGTTCCTTAAAATGCTATGCAAATGTGAATTGTTACAATGACAATAACACTCCTAATCATAGGATTTTGTGTCTGGACAGGGACAGAACAAAACTTGTATTAGGCCAGTGTGGTGGGTAATTGCCCTCTCTGTGTGGACCTCCCTAAAGTTACATGTATTCTCCAGTATCCTCCCCCTTCTTTTTAAAAGCTGTTGTATCAGTAAAGGGGAAAATGGAGCATAAGCAAAAATGTAATAAGCGAATGTAAGTTAAATCTCAGTTCTACCTAATTGACTTCTTTTACCAAGTTTAACAGGGTCCTGGTTTTGTGCTTTGTTGTGTGTACTCGGAATGCTGCATGTAGTTCTGCTGAACACATCAGAGGTATGACATGGAGGGGCTAGTCCAAGGAAGGACAAAAACAGTGGCATTTTCTCCATCCTCATCCCCCAATAGCTCTCTGTGGCATCTGACACTGTTACCCACCCTCTTCTTCTGGAAGTGAACTATTCCCTGGCACAGGATTCTCCTGCTTCTCTGATCATTCTTTTTCTGTCTCTACTCATTCCTTTTTCCATCCCTCAATTTAGATAGCCCTGAAGATTCTGTCCTCAACCCTCCCTTATTCTCTCTACTTTCTCTTCCTTGGAAATCTCCTCTACTCCTATTGCTGTCCATGCACATCTCTGCTTTCATTTCGTCCAGTTCCCAGCTGCTGTGTAGTCATTTTCACCTGGGTTTCCACTTGTTCATCTATAATCCACATATTTCAAACAACCCATCATTTTTCTCCCTCAGACCATCTCTTTCTGACCCCATTTGTATGTCTCTCTTCTTTATCTAGGTCCTCCCCCCCCCCCAAATCTAGTCATTCACCAAGTTGTATTGATTCTTTCTTCACAAACTCTTTCCCACCTGCTCCTTTCAAAGGATTGGGTTTCCTAACTGAGCTTCCTGCCTCTGGTTCACTTTCCTTACTAGTTTATCCTTTCTTCCTAGAAGCCATGTGCATCATGTCATTCCCATGCTCAAAAACCTTTGATGACTCCCCATTGCTTACAGGTAAAAGTCTAAAGTCTGCATGGGGGCAGGGCAGCTTCCCAGTCTGACCTTCCTCTTATCTTCTTGCCCTTCCACAAATCCCGTGAGGAAGCCAAACAGGATTACTTGCCATCCCCCCAAATCCTAGGCCATTCCCTCCTGCCTCCATTCCTTTGCTTAGGCTGTTCCCATCCTCAGACCCACCTCTGACTGTCGACCTCCCAATCAGCCTTCAAAATCCAGATCCATTCCTGATGATCCCAGCCAGAAGTTATTTCTCCCTCTTCGGAATTCCTGTAGTATCTTTTGTCTCTGTCACTCCTCTGACAATGCATGCTGCCTTGTATTGTGGTTATTTGTGCATACATTTAAATTCTAATATTAGGCTTGTGAGTAGCTGAGATGCAGGGACTGTGTCGTCTACGTTAGCACAGTGTTTGAATGTAGTAGTTAGTCAGATGGTATTGGGTGAAGTTGTATCATGTAAGTCTTCAAAGACTTGAGGGCAAGAGGAGATATTTGCAGGGTTCTACAGTCAAAGGAGCACAGACCCGGGGTATGTACGGCCTCTTTTACCAGACCTGCTACATTTCATGGTTGGCAAGTCATCTTGGGAGAAACAGAAGTGTTCTTTACTTGCCGGTAGTGAAATAGCATTATAACAAGCCTGATTACACCAATGGCAAAAGTAACATGGGAATTTTGACTTCCTTAAACTATGTCTTCTTTGATTTGTCCCGAATCACAGAATTTCAGACTTTAGGGAAGCCAGATTTTAAAACCTTTGCTCATACTTGCTTCTCCATGGTCTTCTCTATGAGACTGGCGTAATGGCATCTTTTGAATATAAAGAAGCTGGTTCTTCATCTGTCTCTGAGATCTGTGAAGCAACTCAGTCAGATTTAAGTTCAGAGATCAGAAATTTTCAGCCCAAGCGCAGAGCATTTCTGCTCCCTAGTGTTGATCTGTCTGTCCTGTGCACAGATAGGAATAGGCAACTTCCTGAAGCTTGCCCTTCAACTGTGCCCTTCCCATCTTTGAGAGGCCCATAGCTTCCCAGGGTCCAGGTACAGAGATGAGCCAGTCTTCAGGCATTTCCTATCTTCCTGCCAAGGGGAGGTTGGAGAAACTAGTCCTTCCATTCTAGATCAGTGCCTTCTTCAGATCTTCTACCCCAGGGGTGGGGAACCTGTGGTCTCAAGGCCACATGTGGCCTTCTAACTCCTTAGGTACAGCCTTTTGACAGAGTCCAAGTTTTACAGAACAAATCCTTTTATTAAGGAGATTTGTTCTGTGAAGTTTGGACTCAGTCAAAAGGCGGCACTTGTGGACCTAGAGGGCCACGTGTGGCCTTGAGGCCACAGGTTCCCCGCCCCTGGTCTGTCTCAAGCCCATGCCGCATCATCCTGCCTTTCTACTCAGGATATACATGTTGAAGGAACATGAGGTTCAAAGAGATCCTGTCTCACACTCTCTCTGCAAATGTACCAGTCTATGGAATTTTCCTTTCCTTTCACTATTACCTGAACACAGTGACTGATTTCCGAATCCTCTTTGCTAAGCCACTGTCCACCTTCTCTTCTCATGAGCAGGAGTTCCAGTTTCCAAACCTGACTTGATATCTCAGCTGGAACAAACGGATCTACCACTGGTCCCACATCTGCCCCAAACTGAGATTGAAGACCTCTTTGATGGTGAGTGAGGCAAAAGGAATCAAAAATATGGGTCTCAAGGGCAGCAAGAAGGGTTTGTTTGTTTCTCTATTGGATAGGAAGATTCCTAAGTGTCAGAAGAAAGGCTGTGGGAGCTGGCATGAGTGAGAGGTTTCTCTTATCCTCTCTTTACACTTGTCCGTTCCCTCAGTCCCACTGCTTGGTTCCCCATACTGCCTGCCTTTGCTGAGCTCTCTGTCTTTTTACCTTTAGCCAATGTTATTCCCATATTACACTAAGTTTGTGCTTGGAGAGGCAGCAGGGCATGGTGGATAGGGTGCTGTGCTTGCAGGCAGAAACACTTCATAGCCATCTGACCCTGGGCAAACAAATCACTGAACCTCCCTGAGCCTCATTTCCTCATCTGTAAAACAGGACTAAAACTAGTGCCTGTCTCCTGGGGGTTGTTTGAGAATCAACTGAGCTAACATAGGTAAAGGGATGGAGACCGGACCTGGGCTTTCACCAGTACAGGGAGCTTGTGGTGAGGACCTCCTTCCAGGGCACGTTGGCGCTTGCTCTGCAACTTACCGTCATGGGGAGTTGCCCAGAGCCCTATGGTTAAGTGACTTGCCCAGAGTCACAACCAGTATGTACCAAAGGTAGAACTTTGATCTTCCAGGCTCTAATACCAGCTCTCTAGCCACCGTCACACTTTCTTTCAGTGTATATAAAACACAACACTTGGCAAAGCTTAAAGTGTTATAGAAATGTCAACTTAATTTGTTAAGACTCTTCTGGAAATAAAACTCCTTTATCATAAAACTTTTAGGAAAACCAGTACAAAATTCTTCATTAAGTCACATGGAGCGGTGTTAGCGTATGACCTCTGGCTCAGCAAAACTGGTACCAACTTCGTTCACTTTGTGAAGCTTTGCTAGTTTAGATCTAATCCTAGACCCTAGAGCTGGGAGATCACCAATATCAAGTGCTTCCATTTTACAGAATAAGAAACTGAGGCCTAGAGAAGTTAGATAGGCATCTGGATAGAGCACTGGGCCTGGAGTCGGGAAGTTCTGAGTTCAGATCCAGCCTCAGGTGCTTACTAGTTGTTTGACCCTGGGCAAGTTGTTTAACCCTCATCTGCTTCTGTTTCCTCATCTGTAAAATGGCGCTAATAACAACATCTCCCCCTCCCAGAGATGTTGTGAAGATCAAATGCCTGTCACTACTAAAGTAGGTGTTATATAAATGCTTATTCCTCTCCTCTTGAGTAACCTCTCTCAGGTTACTTGCTGCACACAGGTAGCAGTGGCAGAGCCAAAACTCTAACTAGCCAGCTCCTCTCACTTCAAATCCAGGCCTCTTTCCACTGTATCCTTCCATACCATAGAAATAGGCTGCAGGTTCATGGACCAAGTGGGTTAGATACCACTGTGAAACCTATGCTTGGAGAGGCTTGGGGTAAAGTTCCAGTCTTAGCCAAGTTCTAAGTCCGTTGGGAGACGCCTTCAGAAGGAGGCAGGTATACTCTCGTAGCTACTGATCCCTTAGGGAAAGGCTTCATTACTCTTGTCAGGGAGAGGGAGCTAGGCAGGCCTTGAACAGAAGAGACAGAAGGAAGCCCTAGAGACTGGTCGTCAGGGAATCCTGAGAACCCGTTAGGGGGATTTATCTTAGTTGGGGAGCTTGTACATTTGGATTGGCAGGGAGGGGCATTCCATTAGTGAGAAGAAGCATTAAAATATTTATTTATTTATTTCCTGGTATGAGACTAAAGAGCATAATATGACTCTCCCCTTTTGAAGGTTAGGGTTGGGTATGTGTCTTAAAATTTGTTTGTGGGCCTGTGAATGTTGTCTTCCCCCTTTATTACTTAAAGGATATTTTAAAATATTCTCTAGGGTTTGGGCAACTAGCCAGTGGTACATTGCTAGGGATTTCATTCTCTTCTAAGGCATTAGGCGAAAGATGGAAAGAATTTGGACTGACTTGGTTTAGTGGATAGGATGCTGACCTGGGAGTCAAGAAGACCTGGGTGTGTATCTTATAAACCTGAATTTCATTGGGCAGCTAGGTGGCACAGAGGTCTAGAGTCTAGAGAAGCTAGGTCTAGGGTCAGGGAGATCCTGAGTTCAAATGTGGCCTCAGATACTCACTAGCTGTATGACCCTGGGCATGTCTCTGAACCATGGTCTGCCTCAGTTTCCTCAACTGCAAAATGGAGATATTAAGAACAGCCTCCCCCAACTCCCGCCCTGTGTTGTGGTGAGGATCAAATGAGATAATAGTTGTAAAGCACTTAACACAGTGCCCGGAACATAGTAGGTGAACTATGAATGCTATCATTATTATTATATATTGCCTCTGCTACCTACTAACTGTATGATCCTAGCAAAGTCACATACCCTCTTGAGCTCACAAAATGAGTGGGTTAGGCTTGATAGCCTCTGGGTTCTCTAACAACTTGTTTCTTGGCTAGGAAACGTTAAGGATTTGCAGGCCCACTGTGGCTGTAAATGACAGGATAACGACCAGATCCAGAGGCCTTTATTCAGGCCTTTGATGCGGTCTACCACCCCTTTATTCTAAACAGATATTGTCCCATCCCTTGGTTTCCCAGAAAACTTAGGTTTCTCTGACCTTTCTATGCACTTGTCTGTCTCGACCTTCACTCTCTCTCTCTCTGCCCTCCCCCCATCTTTCCCATGCTTCTCTGGCTTTCACACCTAGCCCTGTCTTTTCAACTCTTGTCTCCTTGGCAGGCTCATTTATTCCATCCCTTCAGCTTTGTTTCTTTGCGTGGTAGTTGCAGACCTCATTTGGTCACTGTTTGCTCAGAGTGCGTGGAGAAGACCCTCAGGGTCTTCCCCTCCCAGATTGGTGGTGGTGGTGGTTGCTGTTTTGGACTAGGTAAAAGAGGCCATTCTTTGCCACTTTTCTTACCCAGACTTAATCACTGAATGGGATTCACCTCAGTCAAACTGAGACCTGGGAAATACCTTATCTTAAAAAGGCCAAGGTCTCCCGCTGCATCCAGGGCCATCTCCAGTCATCCTGATCTATATCTCGCCACTGATCCCAGATGGCTCAGGAGGAGAGAGTGAAGCTGGTGCCTTTGCACAGACCTGCCTCACTTAAATCCAATTCACTTGCAAGTCATGACATCTCCTTCCTGTTGTTATGATCCTCTTTGGGAACAAAGAACAAATGATCTGTGAGTAGTACCCAACTGCCCCACTGGAGACCCAACTGGCCAGTTCCAGTTGGGCAACGCAGCTCCCTCTCTCCCTCAGTCCCTTCCTTTCTCCCTTTCTCCCTCCCTCCCTCCTTTCCTTCCTTCCTTCCTTCCTTCCCTCCCTCCCTCCCTCTCTTCTCTTCTTCCCCTCTCTCCCTTCTCTCCCTTCCTTTCTCCCTCCCTCTTCTACCTCTGGCTACATAGGGAATCATACCCTTACCTGTGGGTGTTCTGCCTAAAGGAATATAAATTTTGATCACTGAAACCTCGCAAGATGTCTTGGGGTTTATGGACTATTTTCTTTTAAGGGCCATGCCATAAACCCAAATCACTCTGGCTCTCATTGATTGGCCAACAATAGGTCCCAGCCCAAGCCTTACTTGGTCATTGTTTGGGTTCTGAGTGAATGTAAATAGCATTTTTTTCTGTTTCAGTCAGAAACCCTGAGAGTCTTCCCTTCCCAGACTGATTTTTTTTTTTTGTGGACTAGGTAAGAGAGGCCATTTTTTGTCTCATCTCTACTTAAGTCTTAATCACTGAATAGGTGTTGCCTCAGACAAACTGAGACCTGGGAAAGACCTTAGCTAAAAAGGCTGAGGTGTCCGCTGTGTCTGGGGACATCTCCAGTTGTCCTGATCTATATCTGTGGACCCAGATGGTTCAGGAGGAGAGAGTGAGGCTTTGCACAGCTCTCCCTTACTTAAATTCAATTCCCTTGCAAGTCTTGACGTTTCCTTCCTGATGTCGTCTTCCAAGGACAAACAACAACAAACTTTCATATCTTTATCTCTAGCCCTGGGGAGATTCTCTTCTGAGCTCCAGACTTTCACTGTTAATTATCTATAAGACATTTCTGCTTTGTCCAGCCACCTGATTTTTTTTGCAGTAGCCTTCCATTCCCTTCCCTCTCCAAGCCTTCCTTCATACTGCTGTCAGAATAGTTCTTCTGTATCAGTCCCCTGCCTAAAGATCTTCACTGATTCTCTGTGTCTAACCAAAGTTCCAGCTCTTTGACTTGACATTCAAGGCCCTCCACAATCTGACTGTCCCCTGCCAGACACTTGATAGTAGCACACTCAAGCCTCCTTCCCTCTTGATTGAAAATCTCTTGATTTTCATACCCACTCTTTAAAGCCCAGCTCACATGCCACCTCCACCATTAAGCCTTCTCTGATCTCCCCAGTAAGGAACAACTTTATATCCCTTGAACTTCACAAAGCATTTGTCTTCATGCTTCTCTAATGCACTTCGAGTAAATTATTTGCATTATAAATATTTATGTGTCCCATTCCCTTGCTCTGCTGAAGATTCCAAGAGGACAAGGATTATGTCTTACTCAAATTTCCTGTCTCCAGAACCCTGCACAATACTGTGCATATAGAAGTTACTCAGTAAATGTTTGCTGAATTGAACTGGTTCTCCATCCCATTTTTGAGATTGTCCTAACAGAATGGGAGATCCCCTGGCTCTCCTCGTGACTATCACCAACAAACTGTGATTCTGAGCAAGTTACTTACGGTCTCTAAGCTTCAGTTTCCTCAGTTGGAGACGATGTAATTTCTGAAGTCTTAAGTTCTGTATTTCTCTGAAATGCTGTAGCAGTGAGTTGTAAGCCAAGCCACTGAGGAAAGTGATTCATAGCATCATAGATTTACGGTTAGAAGGGGTGAGGCCTAAGAGGCATCTCGGCCAGCTGTCTGATTTTGCCCACGAGGAAACCGAGGCGCAGAGAGATTCGGTGACTTGTCCAAGGTCACACAGGTGGCAAAGTAGAATTTGAATCTAGGTCCACTGAGTCTAGATCAAGTGCCCTTTCCATTGTGCCATGCTGTGCTTGGATGGGAATGGCCCAGATACTCCTCTAGTTTACTCTTAGCATTCCTAAACATTACTCAGGCTTTAACAGAATCAAATCAATTCTTGTTTTGGCAGAGAAATTAGATATTACCTTCATCATGTCTTCCAAACGTCCATCTGACGGTAGTGGCCCTTCCGAGAAAAAAGCCCAGCGCAAATCTATCTCTTTGGAAAAGAAAATAGAGATAATCAAGCGAGTAGAAGCTGGAGAGATGAAGAGTGAGGTGGCCCGTTCATTTGGCTTGGCACAGTCAACCTTAAAATCCATTTTAAACCAAGCCGATAGAGTGAAGGCTTCCGTGCACAATTCCAGTAATCTCACTGCTGCCAAAGTGACCCGAATCCGAAGTAGTGTCATGGAGAAAATGGAGAACATGTTAAGTATTTGGGTAGACAACATGATGCAGCATCACATGCCTCTGAGCCAGGCGTTAATAATGCAGAAGGCTCTGAGTCTCTTTGATCATTTGAAAGCACAGGCAGGTGAGGAAACCAGTAAAACATTTGTGGCTTCCCGTGGATGGTTCGAGAAGTTCAAGAAGCGAAATAAAATTAATAGCATTCGCATCATGGGGGAATCTTCCAGTGCCGATACTAAGGCTGCAGCAGAATTTCCTGCAGTGCTGAAGGCTGTTGTTGAGAGAGGGAACTATTCTCCAAATTTAGTTTTTAATATGAGCGAGACAGGGCTATTTTGGAAACGCTTGCCTTCCAGAGCTCTCTCCCAAGAACAGAAGGATGTTGCTGATAGCTGTAAGGCCGCTAAAGACCGTCTGACCATTCTGCTAGGCAGCAATGCGTCAGGAAACATCAAGTTGAAGCCTCTCCTTGTCTACCATTCCGAGACTCCTAAACATATGAGAGGTTTTTCTAAACTTAATCTGCCTGTTATCTGGAAATCCAACAGGAAGGCCTGGGTGACAGTGGACCTGTTTAATGACTGGCTTGTTAATCATTTTTGTCCTGTGGTTCAGTGTTATTGCACAGAATATGGTTATGAACCCAAAGCGTTATTGGTCTTAGATGGTTCCATGGGCAGCCTGAGCAATTTTGACTCACTTCAGACCTGTATTCCCATCGAGGTCTTGTTTCTTCCCCCAAACACAGCCTCACTTCTGCAACCCATGGACCAGGGTGTCTTTGCGGTGTTTAAAGCATACTACCTCAGGTGTGCTTTTAGTCAGCTGCTTGAGGTTAACAGTAATGATAAGCAACTTTCAATTGGGAAAATTTGGAAGGATTACAACATTATGAAGGCAATTGACAACATCAAAATAGCCTGGGCAGAAGTGAATAGCCATTGCCTAAGTGGTGTTTGGCGAAAGGTGTGGCCCGATTTAGCAGATGATTTCTTTGAGGTAGAGTCAGAAATTTTGGCCATTACCACAGAGGTTGCCCACGTGGCAAAGCTAGTAGGCTTTGAGGAGGTCACCCTCGATGCCGTGCAGGAGCTGTTGGATATCTCTGGAGACACAACGAATGAAGACTTGCAGGAGTCACCTGACCAGTGCTTCACGGAGGAAAAAGTCGACATCGGGGATGACAGCAAGGAAGCTGGCCCCGAGCGAATGTTAACGACCCAGGTTCTGTCCGATTGCTTGGCCGAGGTCTCTCACGCCTTGGAGGTTTTGTCAGAGAATGATCCTGACTGTGAACGGAGCTGTTCGGTGAAGCGGACAGTTTTACAGGCTCTGGACTGCTACTCAGAGATGCTTCAGGACAGAAAGAAGGCTCGCCCGGCTAGCTTGGAAGTTTTCCTAATGAAACCTAGCCCTCAGCCACAAGAGTCACAGCCAGGCCCATCTGCCACCCTGTGCAGCTCATGGCCCCTCAGCTAAATACTCCGGCCAATGCAGGGAAACAAGGCCAGAGTAAAAGCTGCTTTATTGATTGTGTGTGTGTGTGTGTGTGTGTTTAGTGAGTTGTACATTTTGAAAGTCTATGTTAAATTTAAGACCTTGTGTTAATGTGTTTTTGTACAGCACATATTGTTTTGGAATTAAATGATGTTGGCATATCATAATTCCCTAAATTCTGGGATAGGATACTATCTATGTACAGAGCTGTACAAACTGAAGTTTTCCCTGGCCTTCCAGGCTAAAGCTTTTGCTCCTGGATGGTGTGGTTGGTTGCTGAGACCTATAATTCTGGTTTTTTCCAAAACAGACAGTGATCTTAGAAGCTGAGATTAGCCCACTTAGGAAAACTGAATTACTCCTATTTTTCTAGCTATACATAAAGACTACGAGAAAAGAGACCATTTTGAGGGTTGGGGTGGGTGGGGTGGGGACTGGGCCTGTGAGCATATTGGTCTAGGGAACTCCTTCTACTAATGTCAAGTGACTTGCCCAGGATCACACAAGCCAGTATGTGCCAAAGGTAAAATTAGAACCCAGGGCTTCTAGGCTTTAAGGCCAGTTCTCTATCCACTGGCACCATTTGAAGCAAGATAACCACATGCATCTTGATATAATAGGTACTTGAATAAGCTTCAACTAGATTTCTCTTACTTTTAGTCACTTTAACAAAAATTTTGAATATCCCTATCCTCCTCTGGAAAACCCTGTAACTTCCAAGTACCTCTTTATGGCTCTCAGCCAAGTACCTCATTTGTTCATTGATTGAATATAGAGTGACTGAGTGCTTCTGCATCTCCTGCAATTCCTTTGAGCTTCCAGAGTCATCTGTGGAAAGCGGTTGTGGGAGCAAAATTGTCTCTGTCCTTTCCCTGGGTCATATCCACCGAAGACTCAAATGGTGATTCGGCCACCCTAATTCCCATGAATTGTATATTCCCTGAGTTGGGGAGAAATTGATCAAAGAGCAAACTGTGGAATACCTTGGGGTCCTGCTAGGTCCTCCTTGGATTTCTGCTCTTAACGCCCCTTCCATTCTGCGGGAGCTCAGGGCGGCCTTAATGATTCTTTACATAAGAATAATGACTTATCAAGCCCCTTTGCTGGGAAAAACATTTGCCCATCACCTGGCTGCCCCGATAGCCACTCTTCAAATAATCATTTTCTGTGGAATATCAGACATTGCTAAGTAGCAACATTTTCCATTGCCTCGAATGTTTCAGTCTCCAGCAATGGCATTTCAAGCTTTGTAACAGTTTATTAAAAGCCTATTAATCAGCATTATGTGGTATGAGAAGATGTGGATTTGAGGCCAGGTTCCACCACTTGTTACGGGTTGCCATCAATGTAGCCTTTTCAATCCTTGGCGTCTTGACTGTTAAAATGGGAATATTACTTGTCCAACCTACCTCACACTTTGAAAATGAACATGTAGAAATGTGAGCTGCTATTGTTACTGTACCTTAAAAGTTCAAAGCCAATAAATCAATAAACAAACCTTTGTTAAGCACCTAGCTTGTGCCAAGCACTGTTTGATGTCGTCTTGCATCGTTCTGGCGTCCCCTGACCTGGTTCTGCTTTTCATAATTCTTCACGATGCGGGTAGTGGTGTGAATGGATTCAGAATCTAAAGCCTAGATTGTGGAGCTTACTAGCTATTTCACCAGTCAGCTTGTCTGAGCTTTGATTTCCCCATCTGTAAAATGAAGATAATACCTGCAAAATTTATCTCACAGTATTCTTGTGAGGGAAGCCTTTTGCAAATGGTAGAACTTTACACAAACACGTCCTGTTATTTGTCACAGTGAAGGCTCATTACAGAGTTGATCTGTATTTCTGGGCAAAGATATTTAGTGAAAAGGCGAACCCAAGTCTTATGTGACCTCTAAAAGCAGCACTGGACTCCAGTGAAAGTGCCCCAGTGATAGTCTTGGGGAAGGGGGGTGGCGGGGAGCATTTACTGCCCCATAGTAATAAACTCTAATATGCAAGAAGCAGAAAAGCTAGCTGGACCAGCAGATGCAACATGGATTCCCTGAGCAGTTTTCTGATGTTCACATAACTGGTCTTGTGATGCTTCGCCAGATTGTGAGTGCTGTAGCAAACAAAGCCCCCTTTGATTTGAACAAAACCTTGCTTTTCTGAAGTGCAAAAATTAAAATACATTGGGTTAGAAAATTCATCTGGCAAAGTGCTCTGTGGTTAATGCAGCTGTGTATCCATCAACCTGTCTTCTCACAAAGGATGTGACAGTGACACAGTATACTACTCTTTCAAGAAAGTCAAAAGTCCAGGATCTTTCTCTTGAGGTTAGTACTACTTCAGTCCTAGGTTTCTTTTATGGTGGTGGTTTTTTTTAAGGGGGCAAAATAATAGAATTGAGTACTACAATTTCTATATGGTGCTCAGAAAAGTAGATCTGATAGAGGGGAATGTGGCTGTACCTAACTTTTTTTTTTTTAATTTTGCTAGGCGATGGGGTTAAATGACTTGCCTAAGGTCACACAGCTAGTTAAGTGTTACGTTTCTGAGACCGGATTTGAACTCAGGTCCTCCTGACTCCAAGGCCGGAGCTCTATCCACTGCACCACCTAGCTGCCCCTATACCTAATTTTTTAAAACCTTAGAAAACGTGATTTGTACAATATTAGTAAATTTTAGGTGATATGATAACGGTTACATAAACATTCTTTTTTCCAAGTTAATCAGATGTGAGGGATTTGAGAAGACAATTGGAGACACAGAAATCTCCCTCTATATTTAGTGCACTACTGCAGAGGGCATCCCAAGCGCTAAAACTTTGCTAAGAAAAAGGCCAAAGATTTTTAAATGTCATACAGACCTGAAGAACGAAAAATGAAAACGTGCTGATAACTTGTTTGTTATTAGTTTTGTCAAACCTATTTTCTATTATGGTGGCATTTTGGGGGGAGGGAGGTGTGATACTTGGGATGTGGTTAGGAGCAATGCAGTCACAGAAGTCTAAACCAGGGGTGGGGAGCCTGAGGCCTCGAGGCTACATGTGGCCCTCTAGGTCCTCAAGTGGGGCCCTTTGATTCCAAACTTCACAGAACAAATCCCTTCAATAAAAGGATTTGTTCTGTAAAACTTGGACTCAGTCAAAAGGCTGCACCTGAGGACCTAGAAGGCCACATGTGGCCTCGAGGCTGCAGGTTCCCCAGCATTTTGACGGCAGAGACAGACTTATCCATAATGGTTTAGACCAGGGATAAGGAATTGGCCCAAATTGTGATTGTATTTTACCCCGTTGATGCTGAATGCCTGACTTCTGAATAAATGGGGTATTAGAGATCACATTTGGTATGTGGGCTTCCCTGCTTCCTTCTGCTACTTGAGATCCTAGGTTTTGCAATAGGGATCTTATTTCTTCTGTCCAATATGACAATCTCTTGGGCCAGCTTTGATCTGTGGTTTCCTCTTGTGTGATTTTTTTTTTCAGGTTGGAGTTCAGATTGTCTACCCTTTCCTGATTGGTGGTAGACAGTTTCCCAGTTCCGCTCTACCTATAACAAACCCTTTTATAAATTACTTTTAATAAAAGCTCCTCTTGGTAGTCTGGACTCTTAACAAGAATGATCATGGCAGTAGTTGCTATGAATTTATAGGTATTTCATTGCAAATCAAATTTAATAGTTTATAAAAACATAGGAATAATAATCATTTGCAGGGCATAGATTCCATAAGTCTGGAAATAAGGGACTCTTCAAGTACCTACGATAAAGGAGAGGGAAGAATTTGGAAGAAGCCAGTCTGAGGAGTGACACATTAAGAGTATCAGTCTGGCTTATCCTGGGGTTGGGGCAGCTAGGTGGCCTGGAATCAGGAAGACCTGAGTTCAAATCTAGCCTCAGACATTTACTAGCTGTATGACCCTAGGCAAGTCACTTAACCCCGTTTGCTTCAGTTCTTCATCTGTAAAATGATCAGGAGAAGGGAATGGCAAACCACTCCAGTGTCTTTGCCAAGAAAACCCCAAATGGGGTCATGGAAGTGTTGGACGTGACCAAATAACAACAACAAATATCCCAGAGTATATGCTCTTTCTCTTTGCCATCTCCCTAATTCCTGCTCACTCCATAGCAAATGCTTCAAAGTTCCTGATGCTAATGTGTAAATAGGCTTACTTAAACCAGGGAACATTTGTATCCCTGATCTCAAAGAATGAGTTGGAAGGGATCTCAAAGGCGGAATGTGAGGGTGAGCCATTTTGGAGCAGAAGTCAGTTTGTTGCTCCGTAATGTTTCCAGTTTGGGAATGAGAAATCAGAATTCTTGGAAATTGCTGAAATCACAAGTCATTCTGTATTTTTCATAATACTTTATTTACAATGTTTTTAAATAATAATGAGTGACCATGATAATAAACAGCAAATGATTTTTATGTAATAATTTTAATAAAAGTTTCAAGGGTTTTCTATTAAAAATTTAATAAATGCATGATTTATTATTAAGAATCAATATATTGTGCCAATGATTTAAAACATATCTGGCAGTGAACTAGCTGATTTCTTTTATCTTTCTTAAAAATACTTCCAAGATTCTTCAGACTTTTTACTTGATATAAACAGCAAATGAATTTTCTGACACTGGAAAACACCAGAAAACACTATTGGGTATAGCATTTGAATAACATAACATCCAAATCTAGCAAGGTTAACAGCACTGCAAAGAATCATCACCAATTAAAGGACTTATTTTGCTTCCGAAAGTTGTTATTTCTTATAATACCACTCATAGGGTTTGTATAAAGTAAGTATATTATATGTATAAAATGATCAATATATATTTTATTTGGAAGAATGACACTTAACAGACAGAGTTATGAACACACCCCAATAACACGACAACAGTTACAAGCAAGACTGATCCAGAGGTGGGGAACCTATGGCCTCGAGGCCACATGTGGCCCTCTAGGTCCTCAAGGGCAGCCCTTTGACTGAATCCAAACTTCACAGAACAAATGCCCTTAATAAAAGCATTTGTTCTGTAAAACTTGGACCCGGTCAAAAGGCTGCACCCGAGGACCTGGAGGGTGGTTACATGTGGCCTCAAGGCCACAGGTTCCCTACCCCTGGTAGACCATGCCTGCTTCTCTTCTGTGTGTTCTTGTCCTGGTTCCTGGAAATGTTGACCTTAGACTTTGACTCTGCACGTCAGCCTTTCCTGCTAATACTTTTGACTTGTATTCCTTTGAACCAGTAACGTCTCCAAGTTGATAAGCCCTTAATTCTCACAGGAGGATCACGATACTTTCCCCTAATTTCTTAACTTATTTTTCTCAAAAATTGAGATTCAGAAAAACAGAAAATTTCCAAGAAATTCTGGGAAGGAATTCCCACACTAGTTGCTCCTTGCTGAATTCAGCAAGCCTTGACATCCAACTGTTTCATGCCAAATCCAGCCCAAACCAGGCCACTAGGAAGTATGCATTGAATCAGTATGGTTCAGAAGTAGAACAGAGTAGTGACCACTCATCTAAAATTAATCCCACAACAATTTAGTTCCCCAACCCATTATTTGCACCCTTGCTCTGTTGTTAACGCCCCCCCCCCCCCATGCCTTCACCATATCCTTTTTTAACTAACATCTTTTACACCTCCTTACTGTAATGGAAATCTACCACCGCACTGCTAAACTTCTTGAAAAAGTAGTAGACTTTTTGGAGACTTCCTCATCATCTACTCTCTTCTCAACCCCTTGTAGTTAGGCTTTGGCCTCGAACATTCTATCGAAACTGATCTCTAGAATTCCCTAAGGTCACCAGTGACCTAATCATCAAAACCAGTGGTCCATTTCCAGTTCTTCTGCTTGACCTCTCTGTAGCATTTGACATTGTTTACTTATGAGGAACCACACTCAAATTTCCTTCCTATTTCTCTGGTCTTTCCTTCTATAATTGCCTGCTTCTCCCCATCTTCCCTATTTCATTAAAGTGTATGTTCTCCCAAGGGTCTGTCCTTGTCCCACTTCTTTTTTACTTATCTCTCCCTTGTCAAATTGATTCACTTGTGTGGTTTCAGATACCACCTTCTATGAGCTCTGAAAAGCTCTATCTCCAGTTCAGAACTCTGCCTACAGTGCAGCTCTACCTGGATTTCCTCAAATTCAACAGGTCCCAAACTGAGATTATTTTTTCCCCTAAACCCAGTCCTTTTGATTTCCCTCTTTGTTGGTGAGAACATTCACTTGGTCTCTCATGTTCAGAGTCTTGTGGTCATCTTGAACCCTTTTCCATTCCCTCTGATCAGTCAGCCATGTTCTATCATTGTCATTTCTGCGAGTGACAGCATTAAGGACAGTTGGCGTAAACTAATCAAACCTGGACAAATACACATATACAAACATAGGATCTATATTTGGACAGAATATTGAGGCTTAAATTACATATATAACCACTACTTGGATAAGTCCTATGTACCATTTTTTTTTTTAGGACATGAAAAAATCCAGCTGCCAGCAAAATGTAACCAGCCTAAAATCTGCTGTACCATTGCACCATGGAACACCCCTGAGCTGAATCTGCCAGTCATTGGATGTAGCCCATATCATTAGGACTACATTTGGACACATCTTTTCACATAAGACACTGTTCAAAGACTAGTCCTGTGCCTTGAGGGAGTCATGTCATTAGCTATACTTGCAGGAATGAAAGTTCTGGGGATATAGCACTGCAGTGTTCCATCTGTGAGGACATGTTCCCAATACAAATGGTATCTGGGATTGCTGTGCCACACCTATAGATTCCTGTAGCAGCAGTTAAGTAGAACATGAAGTTTAGAAGAGGACATTAGGCAGATAATTGCCATAAAAGCAAAATTTAAAATATTTAGAGTTGGCCATCGTATCACGTTCCTGTTTCGTCGACCAGACCTTGCTCTGCTATTTTTTCCCTTCATGATATGAAAAAATTCAGCTTCCAGCTAAATGTAACCAGACTATAAGCGGCCACATTACTGGACCCTCGAGCACCCTTCAGTTAACCTGCCACTCACTATGTGCAGCCCACTTAAGCACTACATCTGAACTCATCTTTTCACACAAGACATTCACTGTATAAAACAAACAAACAAACCCAAAAGAAACAAACAAAAAAGTCCTTGGACTGAACCAGGAATGTGAGGTGAAAATTGCAAAGAGGCATGTATGGACTTGATGTCAGGAAAAACTTGTTCACAATTGGCTGTCCATAAGAGAAATGGGCTCGGGAGGTGGTGGGTTTCCCCCTACGTGGACATCTTCAAGGAGAGACGGTATGTTGAATGGGGAGTTTATAGGGGCTGAACTACATTGTCCACTGAGGTCCCTTAAAAACCTAAAATTCTGTGCTTTCCTTATTTGGTGAACTGAAATTATACTGTGACTAGTATTCATTTGCAAAAGAGAAGTTCCCTTATATGAAGTTTCAGCCCTTTGACAGTGTCCTTCTGAGAAAGAATGACTAGATCCAATAGTTTTTAACACAAGCATCACTTAAGATGGACCAAAAATATAACAGTGCCTTATAGCCAGCAGCATCCTGACCTCTCAGAAAGGTACAGGAGCTGTTTTTGGGCTGAATCTCGGCTTTGGGGGAAGGTTTGCTACTACATGTGACAAACTGCTGTGAAGATGCCAGGGACCAAGCTAGACCCTGAATTGGCACGTTGCCTCACTGGCAACACGACAGGCAAAGGCCTCCATAACGTAGAGGCCTCCACTCAACTAACCTACCCTTCCGGGGCAGTGTTTGGCCGGGAGGTGTTAGGTCATTCTCTGCCCTTCTCTGGACCTTAGTTTCCCCCCTCTGTAATATGAAGAAGTTGGGTGGGATCACCTCTAGGGCCCTGGTTGCCAGCTCTGTCTTCTTTATGGCTAATTACTCATAGAAGTCACCCTCTATCCCACATTCAGGAAAAGCTGAACAATTCCCAGAAATCTCAGTGACACTCCCAGGTCTAGTTATTCGGACAATGTGGAAAGGATGAGCAGAGGTTCAGCAGTGGCTATAAAGAACTCCCATTTCTATTGCCCTTGAGATTTGAGAAATCACTTTCTTCACAACTTTACAAGGTTAGGTGGTGCATGCCTTCGTAACTTTGCTTTACTGATGAAACTGAGGCAGAGAACACTTAAGTAACTTGCTCATGGTCACATGCTAATAAATGTCAGAGGTGGGATTTCAACCAAGGTCTTCTCACTCTAATCCACTCTCTACCCAGCTGCCATAGGGATCTTGCTAAGGCAGAGGGCTGACCACGTCACCACTACCTCCCCCTCCCACTCCAAAAACAAACTCCAGTGGCTCCTTATTACTGTCTGGCTCCAAACAACCTTTCCAGCCTTATTAAACACATTATTCCCCTTTGCATATTGTCCTTCATGCAGTTCGTGACACAAGACACTTCATCTCCTTTTCCATGCCTTTGCATAGGCTGTGCTCCATGCCTGTAATGCCTTCCCTCCTCATCTCTAAGAATCCCAAGTTTCCTTCAAAACAGCTCAAGCCCCACCTTCTCCACGAGGCCTTTCCAGGTGCTCCTTCCTGGCTTCTGGTGCCCTTCTGCCATCCCCCAAATTATCTGGTATCTATTTTGTACTTACTTATCTGTGTACATGTCGTTTCCATCAATACTATTTGTCCATGCCTTCCCCTAGCCTGGGAGGGGGGGGTCCCTTACGGAAAAAGCCAAAGCCCTCCATGGACCCTTTGACCTCTTTGAACAAACCAGCCCAGTCTTAACTCTGGTTTTCTCTTACTGCCTTTGATCCTTCTGAAGATGAAGGGGAGTTCTTTAGGTGACTTCTGTAGATGGACTCTCCCTTCCAGGAATAGGCTGGCCTCATCTCCTGAGGGAGCTCAGCAGAGACCAGGAAAAGGCCTACTGAAGAACTTTTCTAGGCTGCTCTTGCAATGCGGGGAGGAAAAGGGGAGGGGCTGAATTCCTCTCCCCTTGTGCAAGCCACTCCAAGGCTTCTCTTTTGTAACAGGGTAATCTGGGGAGGGGCACGCTTCCCCCACTTCTTAAACTGGGCTACTTCCCATGGAATTGACTCAGCACTGAAGGACTTGAGTTTGGGGGTGACAGAGAAATTTCCTTCCTGGTCCCCATGACTAGGGAGGGCACAACTTTTTGAGCATGTCACTTGAGAGTCACACAGTCGCCTCCATCATAAGGGGCAGCGGCAGCCAAACGTGCCAGCCAGCAATCACGAGACTGCACCCTAAGTTCAGCTGCCTCTTCTGTTTGGTCACCGAGCCCAGCAACGGGAAGCCTGACTATGCCACTATCTACTGAGGGCTATTATGTTTCTTCATTATGTGTGTGGGGAGTGGGAGGGACAGATGAATTTTAAAAAATGCTTATTAATTGAAAAAATTAAAATAATATGCACTTTTTTTGTTTTTTGTTTTTTTTGGTTAGGCAATGGGGTTAAGTGACTTGCCCAGGGTCACACGGCTAGTAAGTGTCAAATGTTTGGTCTGAGGCCAGATTTGAACTCAGGTCCTCCTGAATCCAGGGCCGGCGCTCTATTCACTGCGCCACCTAGCTGCCCCAATATGCACTCTTTTAAAAACACTATGTTAGTGTACCTGACCTCCTTCCAGCTGAGCCCCAGCTCAGGACCATGGAGAAGAAATCTGGCACCAGCTTCCACAGGGGCTGCAGCTCTCCCCTCTTCACCTGCCACAGCTATTCAAGACCCAGAAAAGAAAGTTCTCACCACCACATTCCTTGGCACCATCAAACAGTTCAACAGACACTTTCATCAATGGAAATTACACTGGAATTTCGTTACCATTTGCTTTGTCATCACCCCCTGGGCCACCTGACTTTGCAGCTCCAACTTCCCATGTATGCTGTCTCCCCCTAACACGAGAGTTCTTAACCTGAGGTCTGCGAACTTTTAAAAAAAGATTACAACTTTATTTCAATATAATTTATTTTCTTTGTAATCCTATGAATTTTATTTTATGCATTGAAAAACATTATAATCACATTTGAATTATTGCAGTAACCTGTTGGTGGGTATGCCTGCTTCAAGTCCAATCATGTCACTGCCCTACTCAGTAAACTCCAGTGGCTCCCTATTGCCTTAAGGAGCAAATACAAAGTGCTCTGCTTGGCATTCAAAGCCCTTCCTAACCGAGCCCTCTCCTATCTTTCCAGTCTTCTTCCACCTTACTCTGAGACATGTACTCTTCAACACATCCTCTTCTTAGATTCTGTGGCACTCGCCTCTTGACCGTTCCACCAACGACACCTGTCTCTCGGCTCCCAGCATTCTCTCTGGCTCACCCCCATGCCTGGGCTGCTCTACTTCCTCCACTCCACCTGCTGACCTCCCTGGCTTCGTTTAAGTCCCAACTAAAATCCTGTCTTCTCTAGGAAGCCTTCCCCAAGCCCTCTTAATTCTCTGTTGATTACTTCCTATTTCTCTTGTACATAGCTTGTTTGTACATTATTTGTTTGCTTATCGTCTCCCCCATTAGACTGTAAGCTCCTCGAGGACAGGGACTGTCTTTTGCCTCTTTTTGTATCCCTAGCACAGTGCCTGGCACATAGTAGGCACTTTAAATATATATTGACTGATTGATTAAAAATGGTGTCCAAATGTTTCACCAGACTGCTAAAGAGGTCCATTAAATAAAAACAAAACAAAACAAAGACCCCCTGTGCCATTAGAATATGAGCTCCCTGACAGCAGGGACTATTTTGTTTTTCTATTTTTATTTCCAGCACTTAACACCAGACTTGGCACTTGGTATGCCTTCTCTACCCGAAGTAAGGGACAACGTGCACCAACACTACCCTTCCATTGTCCCTGCCTCCAGAGGAGGAACAGAAGCAGCAAACGGCCCAGGATGACCCAGATCTCATGCCATCTCAGCTGCAGTGCCACCCGCTGCCCACTGCCCACCCCCATCACAGGCAGAGCAGGGAAGAGTGACTAAGGCCCTGCACCTCTGATCCTTGACTGTCAATACCCCTGGAGATTTTGAGCTTTAGTTTGCATCTGTCACCCATTACAACCCCTCTGGTGAGCAATTCCCTACCCCATTTCTCTCCCTATCTCTGTATTAACCAATCACCAGGCACATAGGAACCAACTACCTCTAACCTCTCATCTGCATCCTCCCTAACCCTACCCCACCCACATCCTCTTCCAACCCTGCCCAGCCCTTCCATTGTGCCCTCCGGAACTCACATTCCATACCACATTTTCTTTGTTCCTGGACCTTTCTTTCACTCTCCTTCTATCTGCCAACCCTCACTGAAAGCTGGCTCCTCCCTCCCACCTCCCCTAACACACACACATATCCTGGAAGCTGTAATGTCTCTTGCTTCCACTCTGTGGGTGTCCTTGTTCTTTTTACAGAGGCAGTGTGGTATAAGGGATAGAAAACTGGCCTTGAAAGTCAGAAAGCCCTGAGATTGATTCCTGCCTCGGACAAATACTGACCGTGTATCCTGGTGCTTGGACAACTCTTGAAAACTATAAATTGCATCGAAGGTGGCAACTTGCAACGGTGGAGTTTCCTTACCTGAGAATTCTCTAACCAGGGGTGGGACACCTGCGGCCTTGAGGCCACATGTAGCCCTGCTCTAAACCAGTGAAACTGCAGGCCAGTTCCTAACCCCAACTCTCTTGATATTTATTCCATAAATATACTTGATGTCTACTAGTAAAAATGTAATCTCCTTGGGAGTAGGGATTGTTTCTTTCACTGTATTTCTATCTCAAGCTGTTACTGCAGTACCTGACACAGAGAGACGTAATACTCGATTAATAAATATTTATTTGGGGGCAGCTAGGTGGCACAGTGGATAGAGCTCTGGCCTTGGAGTCAGGAAGACCTGAATTCAAAGTTGACCTCAGACACTTGATACTGACTAGTTGTGTGACCCTGGGCAAGTCACTTAACCCCAATTGCTTCACCCCCCCCCAAAAATATATGTATTTATTCATTCATCTTTGCCCACTTTCTGGTTTTGATGTGTATTTCTCCACTTATGAGTGTTTGGGAGCCACCTTTCATGTGGTTGCTGAGAGTCTGCAATTCTTTTGGGAACTTGGAGCAATGGGTAGAGATTGCAAAGAGGTGAATTTAGGCTTGATAAAAGACAAAGCTTTCTAACCATTAGAGCTGCCCCAAAACGAAACAGCCGGACTCGAAGAGCCTTTCGAACTCTGGGGTTGGGATACCTGGGGGGAGAAGGGAAGCAGTGGGTTGACAATTTCTACTCTGCCAGGTTTTTTCCTATTGCCAATGGCATATACAAAAACTACGTTCATCCCCTTTCCTTCTCTTGATTTTTTTTTTTATCTCTTCATGCTGTTGAGGTGTTGAGGTGGGAACAGCTTTTTTTTTTTTTTTTTTTTAATAATGTAACTGGGGTCAAGGAAGCCATGGGGTAAAAGGAAAGGTTGGTGGTGTCGGAGCCCTGAGAAATGGTGTGAGTGGAGAGGATCAGGAGACTTGCTCAATACCTTCTCTCCTTTCTTGGGCAATGTCATCAAAGCTCCCCCTCCCTCAGTATGACTCAGTGTTAGAATAAAATTGATTGGATGCAGTTACCATGTCACAAAGCAAGAATATGACCGTAAAAATAGGAAAACATCAGGAACTACACAGAAACAATATCTAAGATCCCAGATCTCTGATATTTCATAGGTAAAAATACTAATACAAGAGAAAGGAGGGAATGATGAATTTTGAGGCAGTTTTTAGTTCCGCTTCTCTGAAACGGTGAGAGCCTGGAAGCCATTGAGTCCAAATGGTCCCCGGACACCCTGTGAAAGTCAAGGACAATTTTGCACCAAACAGCATCCAAGGGAATTCCACTAAGGCAAAACAGCCACTGTAAAGTGGATTTACATGGAGTAGACCAAGACGGGGGAGAATCAGAGGTACACAGACATGGAGTGTAAGAAAAGGGAAGCCAGGAAGACAAAAGGAGACGGAAGTCTCCTACAATCATGTTACTAGGGGTATTGGTGGCTTTCACATGGGATGGCAGCTCAGCAGGAGACTCAGGCCATCATCCTTCAACTTGGCTTGCATCTGTCATGCAACGAATGCATCCTAGTGACACCTTTGGAGGCAGAATTGCAGCCCCATATCCCCACCTGTCCCCTTCACTCGCCTGCAGAACGGCCTGCTGTAAACACCTCCATTAATGCTGAAGGAGAATGTGATGGAAAGTTCCTACATTGTCTTGTCCTCAAGAGGATGTTCTTTCCTGAAACTCGATTCCAAGTTTGAGTTCTGCTTTGGTCAGAGACAAATTATAATCCCATAAATCCTGTTATAGACACAATAGTAGCTCCAGGTAAGAGAAAATCCACTGAGTAGGTGCTATAGAATGTTTTCTGGTGTCACGATCTCTGGCCCAAACACTAACTTATCTAGGAGCTCAAAACAGCTAAGCAAAGAAACCAGGTCAACCCAACTGCCACCATTTTCTGCATGATACAAAGTCCATCCAGCACCACCAGAATATGCAGCCCTCAGGGAGTTTCAAACCTCAATACCACTGACACTTTATCACGTGGAATAGATTTTCCCCCAGTGAATTCATCCCCTCTTGGATTCCCTTAAAAACCAGCCAAGTCCTCCACGTGCCTCTCCTCAAAGCTCAACAGGGCCACCCATTCCCCGGTCAGTTGTTCTCCTCCTCACACTCAATGATATAACTCAGGGCAAGAGGAACTCTAGTTTGGTGGATTCTCTACACTTAAATAATTTGGGGATGACACCAACCAAGTGTAGGAGAACCAAGGAGACAAAGGCTGGTTATGGGAGCTTGGGCACTGGGGCTGTGCCCTTTACAAAAATCTGAGCCTCCCACGAGGTATACTCAAAAAGCAGGATCTCCAAAAGGGTATGAAGAGCAGACCCTGTTAAAAATATTTCTTAACGATTCTCAGGAAGCCTCCCGTTCTTTCCTTCTGCTACATTCAAGAGCAGATTAACAGGCAACACACACCTGACAACCCTCTTTCCTCACATTGAGCCAGGATCAGTGATCAGCATCCTGTCGCTAACACTGCTTGTCTTGTCTGTGCCAAACTCCTGATCCAGCTATCCAGTCCCCTTGTACCTGGGCTTCTGGCTCCTGCTGACTAATCTCTATGAGCCTGGGTTCTGACCTCCTACGAAGAAGTCTTTTTGTGTTCAGCTCCTTTCCATATATATTCTCAGTCTGATCTTCTTATCCCTCCAGACCCTAAGGCAGCCTATTCGGGCACTCGCTCTCTGCCCTCTCCCAGCTTGGACGAGTTCTAGATTTCTGTACCAAGCCTCCTCTTCCAGCCCACCCACAGTGATACCACAGAATTCTGTTGTCCCACTTGGACTTAGGGTATGCACATGACCACCCTCCAAATCCTGATCCCTTGCCTACACCCGTGAGACCCACCAGACCTCTATAATCTACCTGACTGCCTGGTCACAATCACCCTTACCCTGCTTCATCCTGTTGCCATCCAAAACCCAGCACCATAGTACACTGAGCCAACACTGGGATGCCGTGGAAAGATGATGGAATTGAGTGTTCTGGACGCCAAGTGAAAGAAACATACTGTTTATGTGAGTGAATCTCAATAAAGTTTACTTCAAAAGGTGAGTTTTAAAAATACACATGTAGCAGATTTTCCACTAGTTAGTATTAAACTCAGAATACAAGGGAAACTGTTATATCTGTTTGAGCATGACCCAAGTTAAGGAACATAAAGATATTCAATTACAAATCCAACAATTTCCATTCTCAATGTTAATAATATTTACATATTTTAATTTTTACCACTTGAATCAAGGTTCTGTGACTTTTTTTTTAATATAAAGTTTCTGTGATTTCAAAAAGTGTGAAAATCCCTGAACTTAATGACCTGTAAGTTCCCTAGCAATGCTTAGGATTCTCTGGTTTTCTCCATGCTCACATGAGTCTCCTCAAAAGTGCCCTTAAGAGTTTTCCAGCTCTGCCCACTTGGCAGAACCTCTTGGCAGCTCCCTCCCCTTTGCAAGGGATTCTCAGGGATTCAGAAGCTCAGATACACATTAGCATGTAAAGGATACACTGCTTTTGGAAATTCCCATTGTCTCCCATTACAATATTCAGAAATATACTTAAGACTCCACATTTACAACATTTAATTTTTTAACCACCTAACTCCAGCCCCCCTCCCCACCCCACCCCCATCCAGGGTCATCCCTCAATCCATGAGAACTTTCGGAGGAGGGAAATATTTTTGCAAGAGTGCCTAACATTTCTTTGTGTAAATCACTCTATGTAACCTTATGTACATAGCAGGTGCTCAATACACGTTTGTATTCACTGAACTCATAAAGCAAGACTTCCGATGCTGGATGAAGACTGAAGGATCATTCAATCACGAGACTGAAGGCTTTTCCACATTCTTTACATACAGTATTCCTCTCCAGCATGAATCTTCTGATGTTGAATAAGAGATGAACTCTGGCTGAAGGCTCTCTCACAATAACAACATTTATAGGGTTTCTCTCCAGTATGAGTTCTCTGGTGTTTTGTAAGGTGTGAGCTCTGACTGAAAGCTTTCCCACATTCTTTACATTTGTATGGTTTCTCTCCAGTGTGAGTTCCCCTGTGTTCAATAAGGTGAGCACTCCGGCTAAAGGCTTTGCCACATTCGTTACATTCATAGGGCTTCTCCCCTGTATGAGTTCGTTGATGTTGAATAAGGCCTGAGAGGCCACTAAAAGCTTTCCCACATTCATCACATTTAAAGGGTTTCTCCCCAGTATGAATGAACTTATGTCTAGTAAGGGATGAAGTGTCACTGAAAGCTTTTCCACATTCATCACATTTATAGGGCTTCTCCCCAGTATGAACTCGAAGATGTTGAGTAAGGTGTGTGCTCCTAGTGAACGCTTTCCCACATTCATTGCATTCATAAGGTTTCTCTCCAGTGTGAATTCTCTGGTGCTGAGTGAGGTGTGTACTCTTGTTGAAAGCTTTCCCACATTCACCACATTCATAGGGCTTCTCTCCAGTGTGAATTCTCTGGTGCTGAGTGAGGGATGAGCTCTTGCTAAATGCTTTCCCACATTCGTTACATTCATAGGGTTTTTCTCCAGTATGAGTTCTTTGATGTTTAGTAAGGGATGAGCTCTGGCTGAAGGCTTTCCCACAGACATTACATTCATAGGGTCTCTCTCCAGTGTGGATTCTTTGATGGTCGATAAGGGATGAAGTTCGACTAAACGCTTTCCCACATTCTTTACACTTGTAGAGTTTTTCTCCAGTATGGATTCTCTGATGTTCAGTAAGGTGGATGCTCTGGCTGAAAGCTTTACCACATTCATTACATTTGAAGGGTTTCTCTCCAGTATGAGTTTTTTGGTGATGAATCAGGGATGAACTCTGGCTAAAGGCTCTATCACATGCATTACATTTAAATGGTCTCTCTCCAGTATGGAATCTCTGATGTTTTGTAAGGGATGAACTCTGGCTAAAGGCTTTCCCACATTCCTTACATCCATAAGGTTTTTCCCCAGTATGGATTCTCTTATGCTGAATAAGGCTTGAGAGGCCGCTGAAAGCTTTGTCACAATCACCACATTTATATGGTCTCTCTCCAGTATGAATGAACTGATGTCGATTAAGAGAAGAAGCATCCTTGAAGGCTTTCCCACATTCGATGCATTTATAGGGTTTTTCTCCAGTATGAATCCTTTGATGCTGAGTAAGGTGTGTGCTCCGGGTAAAGGCTTTCCCACACTCAATGCATTCATATGGTTTTTCTCCAGTATGAGTTCTCTGATGTTGAGTAAGATGTGTACTTTTGTTGAAGGCTTTCCCACATTCAGTGCATTCATAAGGTTTCTCTCCAGTGTGAATTCTCAGATGGTCAATAAGGGATGAGCTCTGACTAAAGGCTCTATCGCATTCATTACATTTAAAAGGTTTCTCTCCAGTGTGCGACCGCTGATGTTTCAAAAGGGATGAGTTCTGCCTAAAGGCACTCCCACATTCTGTACACTTAAAGGGTCTATCTGAACTATGAATTCCCACGTGTACAATAAGAGCTGAGCGGTTCCTAAAGCCTTTCCCACATTCACCACATTTCCAAGCTTTCTTCACTCCGTAAAGTTTCTGCAGTTTAGCTAGGTCTGAATTCTTTTTGAGGCTTTTTCCACGTGCGTCACAATTAAGAAGGTTTTCTTCTGTAGGAGCTTTCTGCTGCGTAACAAGAATTGACTTCAGACTGAAGGTTCCTTCAAATTCATTACATTCACGGCCTTTGTCTCCAGTGGAGGCTTTCATGTGTGTGATTGTCATTTGCCTCATGTGGTTCTCCTGATGGCCCTGTTCTCTCTCTAGCTGGCCCTTACAGTCCCAGCTTTCTAGAAACATAGAATCCCAGGGACCATCCCTTGTGAATCTTTCTATTATCTCCCCATGGGATGATCCTTCTTCAGAAAAGTCGTGCTTTGGAGAAGACTGCTTGATCTCAGGCTTAGCCTCCCAGTCTGAAAGACATACAAAATAAAAAGGTCTCCTATTTCCTGTGTTAGAAGACAGGAAACTGCTAGAGTGAAAATGAGATAATGAATTTGAAAAAAAAAAACCAAAAAACCCTTCACAATGTAGATAGCTTTAACATTTCTAAGTATAGCATTGAAATCGGAAGGAAGGACAAGTGGGCAGGAAAACAGCAGCTGTAGGAGGCAGAATGGCCCAATATACACAGTGAACAAAGAGAATGAAAATAGCTTATCCAGAGTTGTGGGGAACTGGGAATACTAACTTGGTGAAAGGCGAGGCTCCAATTCTGTCTCTGACACTCCCTAGCTGTGTGACTCTAGAGAAGTCACTTAACCTCTCTTGGTCTCAGTTTCCTAATCTGTAAAATAGGGATAATATCTATAGTACACAAAGGGTTTTTGGGAGGCTTAAATGAGAATCTATTTAAAACACTTTGCAAACTTCTAACTTGAAGGTCAGAACAGGAAGTAGGAGTATCTGGCCATAGAGATTTCATATCAAACAGGAGGATTTGTTCACTGTTTTCCACATCTCAGAAACAATAAAAAATGTGTTTAGCAGGAGGAGCACTGATCTGAATGAGAAGGCTTTAGATGAAATTATGAGGGGGAGAGAGGGAAAAAACTTAATAAAACCATAAAACTAAATACTATGGAAAACACTGTGTACAAATGCAGAAGCATAACAGTGGTGGTGTCCAGAATTTGGAGATGAAAATATCAGGGAGGCAGGTTGGTAACTATATGTAAAATGTCATGTGGGTATATACCAAAGTAAAAGTTCAACTGTTAACAAAGTGGATTGAAACTGGGGGTTATGGACTGGGCTACAGAAATCGAAGTAAATACCTTGTTCAAAAGAAACAGCTGTAATAGAAGGAATAGTTACTATGAATGTCTGTTTGAAAGGTATACATGGGTACAGAAATCCATGAACCTGAGTGGACAAAAGTGACAAAAAGCATTGGTAGATCTTTCCAATAAGATCAAGGGTAGAACAAGGATGTCTATTATCACCATTACTATTCAACATCATGCTCGAAATGCTAGTTCTAACAGTAAGACAAGAAAAAGAAATTGAGAGAACAATCATTGGCAAAAAGGAAACAAAATGATCACTTTTTGCAGATAATATAATGGTTTATTTAGAAAACCCTAAAGGTTCAACTAAAAAAAACCAAACAACTGAAACAATAACTATTAACAAAGTTGTATACTATAAAACGAACCCATATAAAACATCAACATTTCTGTATATTGCCAACAAAACCCATCAGGAAGAAACAGAAAGAGAAATTTCATTTAAAATAACTACAGACAGTATAAATACCTGAGAAGCTACCTGACAAAACACACCCAGGAACTATAGGAATACAACTATAAAATACCCTTTACACAAATAAAGAGATTTAAATAACTGGAGAAATATTAATTGTTAATGGGTAGACTGAGTCAATATAATAAAAATGACAATACTACCTAAAGTAATTTACTTACTCATGCCAAGCCAATCAAACTACCAAAGGATTACTTCATAAAACAAAAATAAATAAATAAATAAATAAATAAAATCCTAAGAAAATTCATATGGAAGAACAAAAGGTCAAGAACCTTAAGGGAAATGATGAAAAAAGCGGGAAGAAAGGGGGCCTAGTAGTACACCAAATCCCAAACTATACTATAAAGCAGTAGTCATCAAAATAATTTGGTGCTGGTTAAGAAATAGGTCAATCCATGGAACAGATTAGGTATGCAACATACAGAAATAAATAAACACAATGGCCTAGTGTTTGATAAACCCAAAGATCCTAGCTACTGAGGTAAGAATACTTTTTGACAAAAACTATTGAGAAAACTAGAAAGCAACGTAATAGGAACTAGGTCTAGACCAACATCTCATACAATAATGGGCACGTGACTCAGACATAAAGAGTGACATACTAAATAAATTAGAAGAGCCAAGAAGAAATTACCCGTCAAATCTATGGATGTGGGAAGAATTCATGTCCAGACAAAGTATAGAAAGTATCAGAGAAGGTAAAATGGACAACGTTAACTACATAATACTAAAAAGTTTTGACAGAAACAAAATCAGTATAGCCAAAATCAGAAGAGAAGCAGGAAACTGGGGAAAAGAAATCTTTGCAACAAGTTTCTCTGACAAAGGTCTCATTTCTAAGATATACTGGGAACTGATTCAAATTTGTAAGAATAACAGCCATTCCCTAATTGGTAAGGTGGTCAAAGGATTTACACAGGCAAGTTTCAGAGTAAGAAATCCAGGCTGTTGTAGTTACACAGAAAAAAATGCTCTCACTCAGGGTGTCAAACTCAAATAGTAAGCTGCATATTGACTTAGAAAAATCCCACATTAACATTATCTCTGTTGTAATGTATTTTTATTTCTTTTGTTAAACATTTCCCAACTACATTTATTATCTAGTTCCTGTTGCACTGCACCTTTGCTCCTAATCACTAATTGAAAATCAAAACAACTCTGAAGTACTACCTCACACCCATCAGATTGGCAAAGTTGACAAAAAAGGACAATGACATACTGGAGGAATTGTGGGCAAACAAGGACATTAAGTTCCTGTTCGTGGTGCTAAGAGCTGGCCTAGTCATTCTGAAAAGCAATTTGGAACGATGTCCCCAAAAGTTATTAGAACTGTGCATACCCTTTTACCCAGCAACATTACTAAGTCTATATCCAAAACAAAGGGGAAAAAGTACCCATATGGCAAAAAATGTTTATGGTAGCTCTTTTTGTTGTGACAAAGGACCGGAAACTAAGGAATGACTATCAATTGGGGAATGGCCAAGCAAGTTATGATATATGAATGTTATGAAATACTATTATGCTAAAAAATGAAGGGGACCAAAAAGAAAAAAAAAAGGGCAGCTAGGTGGTACAGTGGATAGATAGAGAGTATGGGCCCTGGAATCAGAAGGATCTGAGTTCAAATCCAGTCTCAGGCAGTTACTAGCTGTGTGAACCTGGGCAAGTCACTTAACCCTGATTGCACCCCCCTCCAAAAAAAAGCATTTGCAGAGAAACAGGATTGATATTACTACTCAGATTGTTTAGAGGAAGGATACAGATAATATTTTCCTTATATAGATTATAAAACTGGCTTCAAAAGACAAAAGGTAATGTATTGTGGCCTAGCCTTGGTGCCTGGAAGACCAAGTTTCAAGTTCTGTGTGACCATAGGCAAGTCACTTAACTTGTCGCCCCAGGCAACTCTCTTTAATTTACAGGACTGTAAATTAAAGGAGCTAATTAAAGGTAATCTATATAAGAGGATGGAATTTCTACACTGGGAATTCCCTTTGTGGATGAAATCAAAAGGTCAGGACCTCCTCCCTCAAAACAACACCCCAACCACCATCACAACCAAAATAACACAGAGATAAGTAAGAGTGATGGAGGATTTCAATTCTGACATTCTGCTGGGAGTCTCATTTTGCAAAAAGTAGTCATCTCAAAGTCTTGCCTTCCTGACAACTTCATCTCTTAAAGGCAGAAAAATCAAGGAGAGTAACTGTTACCCTGGACCTAATTCCAACCAACAAGGAAACAGTCAGTTAATGACATGAAAGTGACTGAAAGCTTTCATACGTGATCTCAATGAACTGGAGGGGGGGGGCAGGGAGGTGCTGCTAAAGGAACTGCTGAGCTCCCAAGAACAGGAGCTCTTCTCTCACACGCCTTTCATCTACTCCCCCCACCCCCCCCATGATCCTTCACGCTCTCTTCCTGCACTCCTATATCTGCTCTCATTCCCCATCCCCCCATCTCAACAACACTAGGGGGGAGGTCTCTCTATCAAACTCCATCCAACAGTACAGATCCCTGACAGGGCTGTTGTTTTGGAGCCACTACGTCATTCTCCCTCCTTTCTCAAGGAGTCCAATTCTGTTTTACTCTTTATCCCAACTCCTGCCCTTATACCAGAGGCTTTTATCATAGCAGGGTTAGGGTTACATCCCTAAATGTGAGTGTATTCTAAAGCTTGGTGCTGGGTCCTCATCTGTTTCTACACTTTCTCCCTTGGCAGGGGATGAGGAGTGAAGGAACAAGTGTTTATTAAGCACCTACTGTGTGCCATGTGCTCTGCTAAGTGCTCCTTACAACCCTGGGAGGTAGGTGCTGTTATCATCCTCATTTTCTCATTGAGTAAGGTGAGGTTGACAGAGATGAAGTGACCTTGCCCAGGATCACAGAGCTAGTGAGGGTGTGGATTTGAACTCAGATCTTCCTGACTCCAGGCCCAGCATTCTATCTACTGCAGCAGCACCCAGCTGCCTCCTCGGTGACCTCATCAGCTCCCAAGCTTAATGATCATCTCTCCACAGATGCTCCCTTGCCTCTGAGTCCAGCCTTAGTCTCTCTCCTGAATGCCAACATTCTGAAGTAACTGTCCTCCAGGCACGTCAAACTCACTATGTCTAAAACAGAACTCCTCATCTTGACGAGCTGTCCATTTCTGTCCCCCCCTTCCAGTCTCCAAGCTTGGGCTCCTCTTTGCCTCTTCACTCTCTCTCACCCCACAGAGCCACTCATTGCCATACCTTGCCCTATCTCCTGAGCATTGTCAACTCCTTCTTCTCACCACTCACACGGTTACCACCTTAGTTCATCACTTAAGACATGAAGCCTTTCCTGATCCCCCAACTGCTAGCTACTGCAGTTATTCACTGACTCACTGAACGGATCATATAATTTGTGTCCCTGTTTCCCCAGCACCCAACACAATGCCTGGCACATAGGAAGAGCTTGAGAAATGCTTGTAGATTGACTGAAAGAGGACATACACAGAACAATAAACACCTGTAAGAATAGCATCAGGAACAATAATAACTACTAACATTTATATAGAACCTACTATGTGCCTGGCATTTGGTGCTGCACGCTTCAGAAGTATTACCTCATTTGATCCTCACAACAACCCAGGGAGTTAGGCACTGTTATGATCCCTATTTTACAGATGAAGAAACTGAGGCAAACAGAGATTAAGTGACTTGCTCAAGGTCATTCAGCTATTAAGTGTCCAAGGCTGGATTTGAATTCAGGTCCTCCTGACTCCAGGTCTGGCACTCTATCCACTATGCCATCGAGGAAGACTAAAGACCAAAATGAGCCAAGGTTTGCAGACAAAGATGGGTATTATCATTGATAATAAGGATGACAGAGACAGACAGCAAAGTTGCTTGAATCCCATGGTTGCTCCAGGGGAGAAAAAGGGTCTAACAAAATAAATAAGAAACTGTAGCACAAAATAAAGAGAAATTAAGACAGTTAGGGTTATAGTTGCTTTAAAAGAACTCATCTCCAGGCCTAGATGAGTTCTGTTCTAGCGTGCTCTTGGCACCTGCAGAGAAATTGGAGGATTGGAGAAATCGTGGATAACGGGAGGAGAAGCCTAGAAACTTGGACTTCAGTTAACAGCCTGGTTTTCAAAAAGAGGAAAAGGGTGGGTCCTGGAAAACTACATACCGGATGATTTAAGTCCCCAACAAACTAATGTCACGCCTTTCTTTTTTTTTTTTTCCCCCAAAGTGTTGTTAGATTGGGAGAATGCTGTAAACATTCAACAGACATTTGAGACAGAAAGATAGACACTAGTGTTAGGAGCTGCAGAAGATAGTTTAGATATGTCCAAAACCTATTGTGATAACACACTCAAGGTCTCAGAGGATGCTGGTGCGGACTGTTAGAGGACCTCTCGTTTGCCAGTAATTGGCAAGCCTTTCACCAATGGAGGGTCTCTATCTTCCTAGTCTTTCAGGGTTGTTACTGCTGGAAAGCCATCATCCTATCTGCAGCCTGCTGGTGAGCCTCCCTCCACCTAGCTAGGCTCGACCTCAGACAACCGACTCCCCAGGACCCTGCCTGTGATCTACTGGACCTCCCTTTTCACAACACAAGGTCACCCCCAAGCCCACTGAGGTAGTGATGGGCCTTTAGAGGTGACTCTTATATGGATAAGCTGGTAGAATGTGGGCTGAATAATGGTAGGCTGTGTTAGACTCTGAAATGGTAGAAGAGAAAACCACTGTACGGTCATCATCTAATGCTAATGCTTCCACATATGTGACTTCATTCGATCCTCACAAAAGCCCTATGACAGACGTCAGGTAGACCTTATTATCTTTCTTTTCCAGATGAAGAAATTCTGCTTCACAGATGTTATGACTGGTACTGAGTACTTTTAAGAATGATTAATCACTTAAAAGACTAAGGGATCATTATCAAACTAGAAGGCTCTGTCCTTAGTCCCATCCTGTGCAAGATGTTTACCTATAGACTTGGAAAAAACAAAGTAGGCTTATGAAATCTTTGACCACAAAAATCTGAGACGAATAGCTGATACATTTTGGGGGGGGCAGGGCCTAGACTTCTAATTTCATTCATCAATGAAGCTTCCTCCACTAACTTGGATCAACAACTCTTCTGTAACTAATGGTCACAGAGAATTGGATGAGCCACTGTGAGGTTAAGGCAGCACTTGAACCCAGGACTTCTTGACTCCAAGGCCAGCCTTCTCTCTATTCACTTTGTCATACTGCCTCTCTAGCTAATAAAATATCAGAAGGAAAACCCAAAGTGATCTTGATGGACTGGCATGCTAAGCAAAACGCAACAAAACGAAATTTAGAAGATAAATGTAAAGCCACGGAGCAGCATGGGATAGTAAAAAGAAGACTGAGTTTGAATCTCAGCTCCACCACTTATGAGCCACGTGAACCTAGACAAGTCCCTTAACCTAAGTGTCGGTTTCTTCATCTGTAAAATGGGTGGGCATGATAATATTTTCGCTACCTAAAGCATAGGGTTGTTATTAAGCTTAAATGGGAACATATGTGAAAACACTAAATGATAAAGCACTATAAGTTATTATCATCATTACCATTAATAAACCCCCATATTTAGGTTGGAAAAAAATCAGCTCCCTAATGATGAGTGAGGCCTGGCTTCTGTTAGTTAACTATGAGTCCAATAGGTCTCAACAGTGTCATGTAGCTGAAAAAGCTAACCATTTCAATACTTGCAGGTTCTGTGGTTTCATTGGTATGGTCCCTTTCCCAATGCAGCTCCCATCTCCCTTCCTCCTAAAAGCCAGACTATCTTTGGGAGTAATTGTGGCCTAAAAATTCAACCCCCTGCAGTCAACCTAGTGATTGGCCTCTCTAAATTTCGCTTGACTGGTCCTCAGATAAGAGACACAGAGTCTGCTATTGAGCCCTGAGACCTGCTGCTGAAACTTTTCCAGTTTCGCAGCACCTGCCAGACCTTATGCTCTATTGGTACATCCTCCAAGAATCCACTGTCACCCGCATGGAACGAAGAGGCATCCCAGAAGGATTTGGGGGGAAAGGATGAAATCTCAGGGTACCTTAATAGATATTAACACACTGTCCAGATCAAAACCATGAGAATAAGCTGTTCCATTTTATTATGTGCTTTTCATACCCAGCTTAGAGTGCTGTGTTAAATTCTGGAGGCTACAGTTTAGTTAATGTTTTTAACAATATTTTTAGAAGTTTTATTGATGTTTTTTGTTTTTATACCAGTCATCTGCTGATGTTATAGAACCTCATAGAACCCTTCTTTGTAATAGGGAAAAACATGTAGGCAAAACCAATGGTCACAGCAATTGTACATTACATCATATGCAACATTCTTCATAGCATTAGTTTCCAACTTCACTCTAAAGAGGAGGGAAGAAGTGTGTTCCATCATCTGTTCCCTGGACCAAGAATAGTCATTACCATTGATCTCGAGTTGCCTGAACGTATTCAGTGATGGGAAGGTCACTCCTTCAAAAGGCAGCTCATTAGAAAGTTCTTCCTTTACCCGGTGCGCAGAATGAGACTTACATTTCTGGACATGGACAATAGGGGAATTTGCTTTGCTTGCTAATGCAGACTTGTTATAAGAGATTTGTTTTTATCATCTTTTTAATGGGAGTCCAGGGAGGTGGGAAGAAAAAAAAATTATTTTTGTTAATCGAAAAAACTAAATTAACTTAAAAACAAACAAACAAACAAACAAAAAAAGAGAAGGTCTTCTTTATGCTTACTGGAAATCTGGGAAGCCCCAATTTAATAGGGGAAGTGACGAGAATATTTCTGGGGGAGACAACCAGGATAGAGAGGGGGTCTAAAGATTATACTGTATTTAGAAACAGTTGAAGGAACCAAGAATGGCAGGCCTTAAAAAAAGACAGTTAAAGGCATGCACGGGAGCGATCTTCAACTATCTTAAAGGCTTTTATGAAGAAGACAGCATAGACTTGTTATATAATGCTCTAGAGGGTAGAACTAGGGTCAATGAATAGAAGTTATTAGGAAGCAAATTTTGGCTTGATCTAGGTAAGAATGCCCTAATAGTGAACCAACAATAAAAGTGAGCCGCCTCCTTAAGTAGTGACTTCTCGTGTTACTAGAAATGTTTAGGCAAAAGCTGGATGACCACGGATGATCAAGGATGTTATTATAGAAATGATTTCTGCACCTGGCCAAAGAATGGACAGGATAACCTCAAAGATCCTCCCATTCTAATTTCTGAAACACCCTTTTCTTCCTGTCACACCTTGGTCAAAAATCTCCAATGGCTCCCTACTGCCAAAAGGATGACGTTCCAATTGCTTAGTCAAACCCTGTCCCCACTATTCCTCTGTTCCTCATCTCCCTTGAGATGAGTAAAGGGCCAACATAAGGAAGGTGGGGATTGCGTGCCAAGTGGGAGAAATAAGATTAGGATGGGGTAAGTGAAAAGTCATGCAACTTAGATGGGACAGAAGTCCTACATTCTTAAGCCTGGGTGGATCCTGAAGGAATAAAGTTAACAAGAGTCACACTTTGGCAAGCAAGCCTGAATGCAGTTGCTAGATTAAATTAATCAACTGAGCATTTTGTAAACACAAAAGAATTGAAAGCACACAAAAGTAATGATAAAACTGAAAGCTGGAATGTAATTGCTGATATTGGTATTTAGTATTCATGGAACAGATAAGACTAGTGTGTTCATTCTATGATCTAAGAGTAAAATGTTAAGAGTGAACCCTGAACAGTATTTACTTCCTTCTGAATGGGGCTGAGTTCACTCCCTAAAAGCAGTAAGGATTTGCTCTCATTCCACTGGAAAAACTTGAGCCTTGATGGGATTCCTTGACACAATAGCAAACAGCAGAGGCCAATTGGGAAAGGATCTTGAGCAGGCCAGCTGGATGATTCATGGTGACTTGAGGCCAGGAGTGCTCCTGTTTGAGCAAAGGGTGGGTGGTTTGGGGTCTTCCTAGCAGTGGTATGAGTAGTCCCAAAATAAAGGAGGTCCAGCCTGAACATGCAATTCTCACAGCCTCTGGCCATTCTACTGTCCACACCCAGAATGCCTTTCTGCCTCTTCTTCATCTAACCAAATCCTTCAGGGCCGAGGTCAAGTCTCATCACTTTCACAAAGTCTTCCCCAACTACTCCAGGCAACACTGTTCTTCTCCTTCTCCAAAATCTTATCCTACTAGCTGTATTTTTCTCTTCAGCACTTACATATATCATTTTGCACCATTATGAGTTTCTTTCATCTGTGTATAGCCCGTCTACCTAAAAAGACCATAAACTTCCGGAGGGCAGACACCATATCTTAAGATTCATTTTGTCTCTCTCTCATAATTGTTGATTAGGAAAGGTGAGACAGAGAATAACTGGTGGGCAAAACATGATCACAAAACAAATTGGGAAACAGCAAAGTTCTCTCACCTGCCTGGCACCTTATGAAGCAAACAGACAAGTATTTCCTGAAAGCCTGTTTTGTGGCTATTTTGTGGGAGATGTCTTATGCTCTCTCTGAGTCTGTACTATATAGGAAAGAGTGCTACATTTGAAGTTAGAGGACATGGTTCGAATGCCAGTTCTGGTGACTACCCATGTGGCCTTGGGCCAGTTACTTAACCTCGCTGGGCCCCAGTTTCCTCTTTTGTAAAGTGGGGTTGCCACGAGATGATCACTAAGATCCCTTTCAGCTCTAAATCAATGATCTGATATGAATAACTGTTTGGAGAAGCTTTCAATGTAGACAGGGACATGAATCTCACACATGAAACAATTACAGGTAATTGGAGCACTGTATGCTATACACAAAAGTGCAACAGGAGTATGGAGAAAGGTATGCTCAATATGTTTGGGGAAGTAGATTCAATGTGGAGGAAAAAGAAGAGTTGAAATGACTTCGATGTAAAGACAAAAAGCACTAATAGGACATAGTTTTAAAAACCTGGTGAGGTGGAATGCCCATTGTGACATCAGGAACCAATGGCCATGCCGAGATTGAGAGGAGACGGTAGAGTCACTACTAAGAAAATGCCACAATGAAATCAATGGTTTTTTTGGGCAGAAGACCATGACAGCAGCAATCAGTAAATAAGAGAACCTAGGAGGCTATTAGAGCAATCTAAACCTGTAGCAATGTTGGTCTTCACTAAGTACTGTCAGTGAAAGTGGAGAAGAAATGCCAAATCAGACATTTCAAAGGACTCAGTGAATGATTATATCACATGAGGAGGAGAGGAAAGAGCCAAAGGTGACTCAGTTTCCTTGTCTACGAAATGGGAAGAGCAACAAATGGAAGGGGAACGAGTCTGGATGCAAAGATGAGCACAGTTTTGAATGAGAAGAGTATGAGCTAAGTGGGAGTTATCCAAGGGTCTCTAAATAGGTGGAAATATGGGACTGGAATGCATGAGAGGTCAGAGCTGGAGCCCTAGATTTGGGAGCATGAAAAAATCTGTTTAATTTGTCTTGGGCTTATAACATGATGAGCTCCTAAGGACAGTCTGATAAACATATCTCACCCCTCTTTGTTGGGGTGAGAGGTGTATGTGTGGAGGGGGACAACAGATTATAAAAATATACTTGATGGATATGGTCACTGTGCCGGTCAGTTTTGCTAAACTGTTTTTCTGTTACAAGGGAGGGTCCTGTTGGCTGGAATTGGGGGGGGGGGGGTAGAATAGTGGAAAACTGTGTAGTATGAAAAACAAAAAAGCATTAATAACCCCCCTCCCCCCCTTTTATTTTTTAAAGTATCTGATTCCTCTGAGAAGTCAGGCTACTAAGTTAGTTAACTAAAAAGTCAGTTCAGACACATGTGCCTTAACTAAATAAAGAAAAGGAGAACCAGATTAAGGAAGGTTGCTGAACAAGAGAAACAGAACACGAGAAGATTGTTCTAGAATGGCAAAACCGAGCAGAGGCTAGCTATTGTGATAAAAAAGAAAAAGATACTAAATGAATTCAGAGATCCAGAAGAAAAGAGGCTCTTAGTAAGTAGCAACTGAGGAAAAGCTAAGCAAGAGGATTGAAGGGCACGATGAGGCCTGAAGGAAGCTGTAGACGAGTATGAAGAAATAAGAATGTCCATCTTTGGAATGTGAAATTTTTCTTAGTTCTATTTGGTATTGGCTGATTTCTCCTTTATTTCAAAGTGAGTAATTTTGTTCTTTTGCTACTGCAAATCCTTATTTTTACAAGAGCTCTGCCGAGTGTGAAATTGTATACTCTTGGCACTTAATTTTCCTTGTGCATATCTAAAGTTCTGTGCCAGCTACTAGCAAAGATTCGGGTTACGTTAACTATTTGGTGACAGGGAGTCATCAGCACCCAAGAGGAGGAAGGGAGTGAAGAACAGGAGTAGAACAAAGGGCCAAGGATACCCTTGAGGGTCATGGTGATGAAATGAGTGAAAACACTATTGAACTTTTGCTCCATTATGACGACTTCTATAGCTTTAAGAGAGCCCAACGAGATTGAAGCCGGAGGAGCCAGCATCTGGGCTGCTGTGCTTTCCCTAGGCAGGCTGACATGGAGCCAGTGTCTATCCACAGCTTTATTGCCTTCACCTGAGTAAAAATGAATGGTGGAGTTTCCCCATGATGAGGGAAAGCCAAATACCACAACAGTGAGGAGCAAGGGTACATGGCTAACATTTGCATCAGGAGTTGGCTTGCTTTTTATTGTCTTTCTCATTGTTCCTTCTTCAGTGTTCCTGTTGCTTGGAGCTTAACCAAGGTGTATCAGCTAGGAAGCATGCACTAAAAAGAATGCCTTTTGGAAAGAGCAAAGCCAGGCTGTTAACTCCCTAGGAGCAACATTCTACTTTGGGATAAATTTCCACAATAAGCATGGTCTTACCCACTTCATCTGAAACACAGCTTCTCTCCCAAGGGTGCTGATGGCCCCGGTGTTTGCATCTCTGGTATAAATAAGTGCTAAGTTGAAAAGGGAAAATGGATCCATCCTGACCGCCACTTTATGTGGTCGCTGCTTTTTCTCTGACAAAGGTATAGGCAGTACACACTATGCCATTTATATTGCAATGTACAATGGGAAGCTTTGACATTCAAGGTTTAATGACTGCCCCTTTGTGTGCTACCTGGAAAAGCAGGTAACTTTTTTTTTTTTTTAACAAGAAAACGGCTCTAAGTATTTGGCAAGGATAGAAAATGTCTTTTTTTTCTCTTTTAAAAATTTGTGTATGCCTCTTGGTGTTTTATATAACAATAATGTCTACATCTATATCTCTCTATCTCTCGTATAATATGCCCCCCACCTACCTAGTAAGTTTTTTCTCGTGACAACTGATACAGTGACCTTTTGCTTTTGATACAGTGACACAGGAGTCTTAAGAAGAGAAACCACTTACTTTATAATAAATGTGTGCTGTCCTCAAAAGAATGACCTAACCAGTCATAGTGAAACTGAAATACATTTCTATACATCAGAACAATTACGCTTTTGCAAAGAGATCTAATGTCCTATTCTGAAGACCTCTTATGGTCTTACAAGTCAACTTTTCTTCATTTCCTTGGCTCAATGTTTTTTATCAGAATGTGGTCAATTTTGGATATATCAGAGTAAGGATGTGCCTGGGTCATGTACGTTCAGGCCTCCTTAGGCACGTGTGTTCCTACAGATTCCTATTCAATCTGCTCAAGTTTCCAACATTCGTGTGGGGCCAAGAAGCATTCTAATTTTCTGGATAAAGGACTGCTAGCCATTTTAAAAAAATGATATTCCAAGAAGTTAGAAGGAAACATGTAGTTCTGGTACGTGATGTTATTTTTTTTTTTTGTAGATGTAGAAAAAGTACACAAACTTAGATATGGGTCTGAAAGAACTGAGTTCTGCTTTGTTTTTACATACCCAGTTTGCTGGGAACGTTACCTTTATTAATTTTCTGCTTTGTGTTGTCCAACAGAACATAAATAGTAGTTGTTTTAACAAAAAAATAAGCTTGTGATAAATGAATAGCTCTAAACTTGCAGGAAAGCTGGAGCTGCTATTTATAACAGGAACTGAATGAAGCAGCTGGTGATGAAATGTCAGGAGCACTTCTGGGCCTGGAGGCAGGAAGACCCGAGTTCACATCCTGCCTCAGGCCCTTACTAGGCAAGTTATATAACCTCTTTAGGCCTCTGCTGGCTGTCATATGAGGGAGGGTAGACTACCTGACCTTTAAGGCCCCTTCCAACCCTAAATCTATGATTCTACAAATGACTATGGTAACCTACTGTCACCTGTTGACAGCATTTAAAAACTTTAGGAGTAGTTACTAAAAAAACTTGAAAAAACCCTGTATTGTCTTTCCGAGTAATTGGGGGGAAAAAAGTAAAATACTATTAAATAAAAAAGAAAGAAAAAACCCTATAGCAAAAGCCATAAAATAATTAATAGAAATGTCAAGTGCTGTGAAGCTCCTTCCACTTGCAGGGAGAAGAGAAGCCACTTATAGAGACACACAGAAGCAGCTGGAGGATGGAAAGAACCAGGATCACGCAAAGCAGAAGAGTCTGAATGAGGAGGGGTGAGCTGGGTGTGGAGGCACATGTCTAGAATCCCAGCTCCTAGGGAGGCCGAGGCTGGCCAATCTGGAGCTTTGGAATTCTCAGCTGCACTGGGTTATGCCAATCAGATGTCTGCACTAAATTAGGCCTCCCTATGGTGAGCTCCCGGCAGCAGACATCACCAGGTTACCTAAAGAGAGGGTCAGAATGGAGATGGGGCAGGTCAAAGGTCCCCTGCCAATCAGTAGTGGGATCAGGCCCGTGAGTAGCTTCTGCACATCCAGCCTGGGTGAGAGATGGAGACCCAGTCTTTAAAAAAAATAAAAGGAGGGCTGGTCTATAATATCAAATAAGGCACAGAAAAGGCACAGAACTGGCTAACAAGAAGTCAACTGCAACCTTCAAGATAGCAGTTTCACAAGAGTAGTAGTAGGAAGTGAGGCAGATTTTAGGAGTTTTTTAGGGTGAAATGTGTGCAGCAGGTGTAAAGCACATGTTTGAGGAGCTTTGCAATGAGAAGAGAGATGTCTGACAAAAGCCAGAAGATGGAGCAGGGTAAAAAAAAAAAAAAGGAATCTGTTTGAATTGTTTCAAATAGAAGAAATCTATGTAGGTGTGAAGGGAAAAGAGCCAAAGTCTACAATGAAGGAGGGAGGCAAAGCACTGGAGAAGGTAGGAAAGGCAGGGATCCGGAATACAAGTGTGGGAATTAGCTTCAGGGAGAAAGCACTACACTCCCTCCGAAACTAGAGGACAGGTGTCAGAACAATAACACGTAAAAGTAGCCTGAATCCTACAGGGAAGCTCGTAGCAGAAGACCTCAACTCCTCCGTAGGCCTGGGGGGCTTTGAGGTGAGGCCCTTCACCAGTACATCAAAGGTGCCATCTCTCCGTGACCAACTGGTCTGCTGCTTCCAGTGATCACCATCTCTTTGTCACTCACCTGGATAGGCGTCTCTTGAGACTTCCCTTTCCAGCATCCACGGGTCTTCTTTTCTCTCCAACTGTGAGATTACATCAGGTTTGGAAATTGGAAGCCCTGTTCATGGAGAGATAAATAGGACTTCACTATTTGTGCTGAGGACACAAGGGCATCTTGCACATCAGATTCCAAGAATTACTTATTAAATATAATCAAGCATAAATAAGAATTCTTTTTCAGATATGGACCTGAAGTCCAGAGATGTTAACCTGAGGCCACTTGGCTGCTGGGTGACACAGCAGGTACCGGAACCCCAACTTCCTAACTCACACTCCATGGTTCTTTCCGCTATACCATGCTATCCCAAGCTCTTGATCTTCAGGGAAAGGGGGGCTCCTTAGGAAGACCCAGAAGGAGGTAAAATGGCCCCCAAAATAATGCTTAGTGGCAAATTCTCATAAAGAGTGGGTGGAAGATGGGTAAAGGAGTCAATGTGAGTTCAGAAAGATAATAGTCTTCAGGCTGGAAGGATAGGAATCTCCTACTATGTAGCTATATGCACTGGGATCTTCTGGGAGAAAACCTTGGCTGGTTTGGGGGAAAAGAGGATGTGCAAGCTATAGTCTACTAAAGCTACCGACTTTCAATTCAACCAAGTGTCGGACTTTCCGTTAGCAACAATGAACAGGAATGATGTTTCCAGGCCAAAATCGATTTGGAAATAGTGATTCCAGAGCCCCAAGCCAAAAGGCCTCATCTATACTAACAAATAAGGAGGTAAAAGTATCTAATGGGAAGATTCTGAATTATAGAGAGAAGTCATCCTTACCCATTGAGACCAAGTGCCTATACTTCTCCAGTATCACATCTCTGTACACATCTTTTTGAGTAGGGTCCAAGTGACCCCATTCCTCTTGGCCAAAGGCCACAGCCACATTCTTGAATGTCACCGATTCCTGAAAGAAAGAGCATGAGAGGTTCTGTCAAGTGCTTTAACGAAACCAAGAATTCATGAATTAATAAATTCTTATATTTTGAAGATCTCCAATACTTAAACAATAAAACTAGGGAATGAAGCAAGCAGAGGCATTACTATCTGCCTGAGTACATTAACTGATGCTATGTTTTATCTTTCTGGCTTCAGGCTATTTCTTTAGTTACAGAAGCAACGTGGTGCAAGAGTAAGCGCACTAAACTTGAAGTCAGAAAGCCTGGGTTCAAGTCTTGGGTCTACAACCTACTTACTGTGTGATTACAGGAAAGTCACTTAACTTTTGTGTCTCAATCTCATCTGTAAAATGAACATAATACTTGTACTACGTGCTTCAAAGGGTTGCTGTAAGGATAAAATGAGATCAAATGTGTATCTTACTTTGCAAATGTTAAAGTGTCACCAAAATATTGGTCAGTCAACAAGTACTTATGAAATACTATGTGCTGAGTAAGCATTGTGCCATGAGCTGAGGATAGAAATGCAAAAATGAAAGGAACTGTCTTTGAGTTTTATTGGGGGAGACAACATATATATGCATATACATATATATATATATGTAGAGAGAGATATTACAGATATAGATTACATATATCTGTAGATATCTATATCTCTATATGAGCATGTACAACATATGTACAAGGTAATTGGAGGAGGGAAGGCACTAGCAGATGTGGAGATTGGGGAAAAAAGTAGTGCTTGAGTTGAGCCTTGGAGGAAGGCACACCGAGGTTCAGAGGTGAGTAGGGAGCACACTCCAGGGATGGAGGACAGAGTGTACGAAAGCAAAGAGATGGGAGATGAACTGTTATGTTCAAGATACACCCTGGGCAGTTGGGCTGGACGGTAGAGTGCATGTAGTGCATGTATATATAATGAGGTTGGAAAGTAGGTTGGCATCAGATTATAAAGGGCTTTAACTGCCAAACAAAGGAATTGACATAAATGTGCGTTATTTGAAAGTATGAGGACAGGTACCCTGAAAATGTCTGGAGGTAGCATTTTGGTTTTTCTAATGGATCCTCAACATAAAAAAAGAAGTTCCCTGTAATTGTGAGGCAGTGTGGCACAGAGAACTTTGGAGTCTGGGATATGTGGGCTCAAGAGTGCCTCTGACGCAAGCTGGCTCCGTGTCCCTCGGCACCTCTGGGGTAGAGGAGGTCCTCCAGAGAGGGCCCTACACGGCAACGTTTGAAACCACAGTCCCAGACACACACAAAATGATATACACATATATATTACATACACAGATACATGGATATGGAAGCCCATCCCTGCTAATGCCTTTCCTCTCAAACTATATTATATTGAATTAATTTGCATTTCTTTTCTTCACATTTATTCTGTTTAGACATCAATGTGTACTTGTCTCCTCCACTAGAACATAATGCAATGCTCCTTGCAACTACAGAATTTTCATTCATTGTACCTGTATCCTCAGTGGCTACCATAGAGTCTGGCACATAGTAGGCACTTAATAACTACCTGATGATTGATCGATACAATTGAACTAAGATCGGCAAACCAATGCAAACTCACACTAACACTTCTGATTTGTTCCTAGGGTACCAAGAGAAAACAGGCCATTTATTAAGCAGCCACTTCCACAGGGGATGTGGGAATGTGCTGGGGGGCTGAGATAAAGCTTAGATGAGCCACGGGCCCCTACCCTTACGGAGCTTATTTAAGCTACTAACACAGAGAACTATAATACATAATACTAAACAAGTAGACCTGAGAAACGCAAAACAAGCTGCTATGTGGAGTCTGAAGGGGAAATGAACATTGTCAACTTGTAAGGGAAGGCTTCGTGGAGGAAATGGCAATTGAGATGGACTTTAAAGGCTAGCAAAGTAGAAAAGTGCCAGCCCTTGGAGGGCTATGAAGGCCAGGCAGAAGAGTGTGAACTCTGCTGGGCAGACACTGGGAGCGCCACTGAACATTTCTGACGTGACTAGAACCATACAGAACCAACTTATTCTGGCACTGGTATGAAGAATGGATTGGAGGAAGAGAGCAGAGATGGGCAAACCTTTAAAAAGGACATTCCAATAGTCTATGTATGGTAATGAGGGCTGATACTTGGGTAGCAGCAATGGGAATAGATGAGGGGATGGATATGAGTGAGATTATAGAAGTGAAAATGGCAGGACAGATGAGAAGTGAGAGACAAAGTTAGGAGTCTAAGAATTCTAAGGTCATAAAATGGGAGAGGGGGGTGAATGTTGGCACCACAGACAGAAACACTTGAAGTCAGAAGAAAGAGCAGGTTTAGGAAGGGAAATAACGAGTTCAGTTGGGGCCATGTTGAGTTTATGGTGCTGGTGGAACATCCTGAGAGATATGGTAGACCAGAGGTGTCAAGCACACCCACAACACTGCAGGGAGCTGCTGAACCACATTAAAAATGTAACTGGAAAATAGTGAACAAAACAAATAAAAATACAATGGACCAGAATGTTACTCTGAGGTTTTCTAAGTCAATGGGGACCCCCAGGGATCCTTATGTACAGTTCAGTGGCCCCTATGTCTATCTGACTTTCACCCCACTGCCGTAGGAATCTGAATAGAGATCTCCAAAGTCAGGACTAGAATTACAGATTTGGGGACTCATATTCACGGAGGTGGCAGCTGAAAGCTGTGTAGGATGTGAGTGCAGAGAAATGTCAAGAAGGTCCAGGACAGACCCCCGGAAAGAGCCACGAACACAATAAGGAGGCAGAGGGAAGGTAGGAGGAGAATCTAAAGAGTGACATCTCTTAGGCTAACGTAGTAAGGAGCTTCAAGTGAGAAGGAGCTGTTGTATCAAATGATGCACAAAAGATGAGGGAGAAAAGAAGGGGAAAAAAGGTAGCTAGATTCAGTAATCCAGAGCCCAGGCTGCAAGGAGAGGGCAGGGAGAGCTGGGCCACAAAGCTGCAGGATGAAGGAAGGACTAGTATCTGCTGAGAATGAAAATGGTATTTAAGGAAGGCGAATTGAGTCTGACTCACCTGGGGCCCAGCTGGCAAGACCACAGCAGCCATCTCCTCCTCTGGGTGATTCTCATCCTGAGAAGGCAGAGCTGGGGAATAACAGGGGGCACGAGAGGAATCAGACTTGTCTTGAAGCTCCCAGATCCACCCGTAGGCTAGAAATCCCCACACCCCAGCTGGGTGTGCTCCTCGAATGGACAATGACTGTAGTAATACCTGCCTTGAGAGGCAGTGTGGTGGACCTGGGTTCAAATCCTGCTTCTGACACATAGTGCCCACGGGTCAGTGGGCGAGTCACTTAACTTCTCAATTCCCCAGGCAACTCTCTAAGACTAGAAGTCACAAACATGTTACTTATCTGCATCAGTGGAGGAATTCCACACCAGAAATTCCTATACTAATGAAACCACAAGCCCAGACTCATACCCCTACTACCCCAAAACCCAACCTGTCTTATTAGCTCTCTTAAGGCCAAAATGAGATCACAAATTTGAAAAGCTTTGAGAAATGAACAATCTCAGTGTAAAGACATATTGATTTAAGAACCTTCTGAAGAAAAAAAAAATGGTTTACAAGGAAATAATTGGCAGTCCTTACCACAAATGCAACAACTGCAGAATGCATTTTCCTGAACAGTTTCACTGCCTTGAACCTAGTAATAATTGTTTGTGGAACTAAATTCAGGGAGTACATTGTTGGGCACAGCAGAACTGGAGGAGAGGATTAATCTGGATGATGGAGGGGGATCCACGATGAGCTCCCGAAGACATTCACTGAGCCTACCATGGAGCCCTAATCCATACCCAAAGTTTCAACCTCCCACCAGGCCTTCCAGATATCTTTTTCTTCTTTCCTGCCTTGGGAAGAATGGTACCTCTACTCTCACATCCTTCTGCAATTCTCACCTCTCTCTCCAATCATTTGGGTCATATCCTCCATGGTTAGCCCTTGCTCACTGTCTTAGAGATGGTCAGGAATTGCAAAGGCGCCAGCAGTCCCAGGATCTGTTCCTCTGTATCAATCTCCAGCCTCAGCCCTGAAGCTCTGGTTGAGAGATCTCTGGTCAGGTTTGGCTCCCGCTAGACTGGATTCCTACTCCCTGGGATGGGGGGGAATTCTCCTCCACTTTCACTCCCAGGAGCCTGAGAGGGTCCTGGTGAGCTGGGATCTGGGGGGCTCAGGAGCAATGTCCCTTAAGCAGGGATGGTGGCCCTGGGGCTCCAATTTCTGTCTCCCTCGTGGGAAGCCCACCCTCTCGAGTCCCAGGGTGGGTTCCTGGAGACTCTGTGGGCAGAGACAGGCTGAAGTCAGCACGAAGACCCCAGAAGCCTTAGTCCGACCGAGGGCCCTGTAAAGAATGCCCAGCGATCCTGGAACACAGGAATGGTGACAGGGTGAGGACCAGCCGGCAGGCAGGCAGACAAGCAGAAACAGAACTGGTGGAGCTGGCTCCCACAAACAGGGACACAGAGCTCTTCTCTGACGCAAAGAGATCTGCAGGGACTTGGCCCCTGTCCCGCTAACGTCAGCCAACCCCAAAGATCCACAGCCTGGCCCTAGCTTCTTACGGCTCAACAGGCGGAGGAGAGGCTCAGCCACACAAGGGAACAACACTCAGGCACCCACCCACACCCACACCCATACAGATGCAAGGATCGGAAAAGGGGTGGTCTCTGAGGGGGAAGGGGAGCCCAGCGGCGGCTCCTCCGACTTCCCTAGGGAGAGGGTGGTACCGAGGGTGCGGTCGCAGGCATTCAAGTGAGAGCCGCCCCCTCTCGATTCCTCACGCCCCCATCCGCGTCCCTACCCCCGCACACTCCCAAAACCCCAGGGTCGTCCGCCTCCCCACAAAAGGCAAGGACATCGGCACGCGACAAGCGAGCGGTTACCATGGTGACCTCGAGCCTCAGCCTGAAACACCCAAGGGTGCCGTGATCCCTTAGGCACCGACGTACCTTCCCCGAGGTCTGCAATCCGACCAGCGCTGCCAGCGAAGAGGACGCACCCGCCAGGCCAGACAGCTTAATGCGCCTGCGCAGACTGGGCTTCCGGACTGCCCATTCAAGACGTCCGCGAGCCCAAGACATTCCTGCTCCTAGACTCCATTTCCCAGAATGCCGCCTCAACCGAGCCTCTCATCCCGTTTACCGCTACCTTCCCTGCTTCGTAACTCCGAACTGTGTGGCCCTGCAAGTCGATAGAAAAGAAGCGCCCCTGCTAGTCCATAGAATTCTGGGAATCGTAGTTCTAAGGAGCAGCTAACGCCCGCCGGAGGGGAAAAGCGCGGGCCAGAGGCCACTTCCGGGAGTGTCCCTTAGCTCTCAAGCCCTACGCCTAATTTCCCTCCCTAGGATTTAGATGTGCATAGTTGGGTTGGGCTGCGCAGGCGCATTTGCCTAGGCTTGTCTTCACGCAGCCTGGCACGAGGTGTGAGGTGACTGAGGCCAGAGGGTAGAGGCTAGGTCGGGTTGGTGAAGAGGGGAGTGGGATCTGTGGGAAAGGTGTCGAGGCACCCAGGAGGCTCCACTCCTTCCACCCTGCCCTCCTAGCTCAGGAATGTCACTGCTGACCTCCTCTGTGGAAAATTGGCACCATTGTGGGCAAGTGCCAACAGAGCCTTTTACCTATCAGTCAGGCATAGGTGAGCACCTTGTAGGTGAAAGTAGCCTTCCTAATCGATTTTTGCTTAAAAGTAATAGTGCTGACATTTATTAAACACTGGCTATGTGCCAGACACTGTGCTAAGCACTTTACAATTCTTACCTCATTTGACCCTCACAACATCCCCAGGAAGTGGGTGCTATTTATAAATCCTCATTTTACAGATGAAGAAACTGAGGCAGACAGAAGTAAAGTGACTTCCTCAGACTTGTAGAGCTGCCAAATGTCTGTAGTGGAATTTGAACTCAGGTTTTCTGACTCCAGGCCCATACCTCCATGGAGCTTTTATGTTTCCTACAGTCATAACTGTTATGGGACCACTGAAATCCCTTAGTTCTCAGATTCATAAATGTTGAGCTGGAAGGTTAGTCAATCAGTCAGTAAAATTTATAAAGCACCTGCTATGTGCCAGGCACTGTGCTAAGCACTGGGGATACAAAAAGTGGCAAAAAACAAACAAATAGTTCCTTCCCCCCCCCCCCATGAGCTCACAATCTAACCAGGGAAATAATATGCAAATAAATATGTACAAACAACCTACATACAGGATTAATAGGAAGTAATTAACAGAGGGAAGGAGCTAGAATTAAGAGAGGTTGGGGATGGCTTTCTGTAGAAGATGGGATTTTAATTGGGATTTAAAGGAAGCCAGGGAGGCCAGTAGGCAGAAGAGAGGAGAGAATGTTCCAGGCACAGAGGACAGGCAGAGAAAATGCATAAGCTGAGAGATGGAGGGTCTTGTTCCTGGAACAGCAAGGAGACCAGTGTCACTAGATCAAAGAATATGTGTTGAGGAGTAAGATGTAAGAAGACTGGAGAGGTAGGAGGGGGGCAGATTACAAAGGGCTTTGAATACCAAATAGAGCAATTTGTATTTGATCCTGGAAGCAATAGGGAGCCACTGCTGTTTATTGAGTTGGGGGAGTGTGTGTGTATGTGTGTGTGTGATGTTCAAACCTGCACTTCAGGAAGATAACTTTGGTGGCTGCATGGGGGATGGACTGGAGTGGGGAGGGACTTGAGGCAGGCAGAGCCACCAGTAGCTATTGCAATAATCAAGGCTCGAGGTGATGAGGAATTGCACCAGAGTGGGAGCAGTGTCAGAGGGGAGAGGGGGCCTCATTTGAGAGATGTTGCAAAGGTGAAATCAAAAGGCCTTGGCAACAGCTTGGCTATGGGGGAGGAGGGTAAGAGACACTGAGAAATCCAGGATGACTCCTTGGTCGTGAGCCTGAGGGACTGGGAGGATGGTATTGCCCTCCACAGTAATAGTGAAGGTAGGAGGTGGTAGGGCTTTGAGGGAAAGATAATGAGTTCTGTTTTGGGCATGTTGAGCTTAAGATATCTACTGGACATCCAATTTGAGGTGTCTGAAAGACACCTTCAAGTCCCTTACTCAGTGTGAAGAGATCAGAGGTTCATAAACCCTTTCAAAGCTTGAGGGTATTTATTTTCCCTGTTTCCACATGAAAGGTTGGAAATGGGCAGTTTCCTTATGCTTTCTTTAAATTTACATCTTCTGAATGCTCCTCTAGACCCCTGGGGAAAGAGGCCCCTCTCCTGCAAATGTTCAGGTGTAAACTACTTGTCTCCTAATGCAGTTGAGATAGAGGGCTTTTTGACCTACTCTCTGGTCCGCCATCCTCTGTCTTTGGAACACAGTCCTGAATCTCCTTTAGATTTTGAGCTTACGCAAATGGCCTTAATTTAGAGGCCAGCCACCCCTCTCATCTCCCGCCGCCATATAGAGAAGGAACCTGAAAGACAGTTAGAGCTGTGAATTTGGAGGTCAACAGAGAAGCTGAGGCAGGATAAGTAGATTTTGAGAACTGTCAGCACAGAGATAGTAATTAAATCCATGGGAGCTAATGAGATCACCGAGTGGAGGGAGTAGTGTAGAGGAAGAGAAAAGGGCCCAGGACAGAAACTAGAGGAACACTTACAGTTAGAGAGCATGATCCGGATGAGGTTCTGGCAAAGGAAATGCAGGAACTCTTAGGTAGAAGGAGAACCAAGAGAGAGGGGTGTCCCAGAAACCTAGAGAGAAGACCAGAGCACCCTCAACAGTGGCCAAGACTGCAGAAAGGTCGAGGAAAATGAGGATTGTGAGCAAGACATTGGATTTGGGAATTAAGAGACCGTCGGCAGTTTGGGAGAGAACAGTTTCAGTAGCACGATGAAGTGAGGGGCCAGATTGTAAGGGGTTAAGAAGAGAGAGAGGAGAGAAAGTGGAGGCGCCTATTGTGGAAGACCTTTTCAAGGAGTTTAGCCACAAAGGACAGAAGAGATCTAGGATGACAGTTAGAGGGATAGAAGGATCCAGTGAAGGTTTTTTTTCAGGATGAGGGAGACTTGGGCATGATTGAAGGCAGTAGGGGAGGAGCCAGTAGGAAGGGAGAGACTGAGAATAAGTGAGAGAGTGGGGACGACAGAGGGGGCAATCTGTTGGAGGAGACAAGATGGAATGAGATCGATCGAGCAGGTAGAGGGGTCGGCTTTGGTAAAGAGTAAGGCTTCCTCTTCATGTGAGACAGGAGTGGAGGAGTGCGTGGCAGAAGGAATCTGAATGACATGAGATGAGGAAGAGGAAAGAAGAGGGAGCTTACGCAAATGGCCTTAATTTAGAGGCCAGCCACCCCTCTCATCTCCCGCCGCCATATAGAGAAGGAACCTGAGGCGAAGAGAGTTAAAGTGATTTACCCTGAGCCTCATAGGTAGGAAGGAGTAGAGCTAGCATTTGAACCCAAGTCCCTTACTCAGTGTGAAGAGATCAGAGGTTCATAAACCCTTT
>NW_020954729.1:416619-545072 GCF_900497805.2 Vombatus ursinus
ACTACTTGTCTCCTAATGCAGTTGAGATAGAGGGCTTTTTGACCTACGCTCTGGTCCGCCATCCTCTGTCTTTGGAACACAGTCCTGAATCTCCTTTAGCCATCCCTCACATCTCCACTTGGTATTTTCTGTCATGTCCTCTGGATGTTTTCTTCCTCCCTGCAGACTATAAAAGCCCAGAACTTAGCCCTCAGGGGTGGCACAGATAGCCAAATCTCTTCTTTCCCTAAATGGGATACTCAGTTTTTATACTTGAAATGAGCTCCAACATGGAGTAAGGAGAAGAGTTTTAGATGGTGGATTTAAACAGAATGGAAGAGAGAGAAGAAAACGCAAAGACCCTTGTCCACTTGAGTAACTGATCCGCACAGATGGGAGTCACTGGAAGCAAAAACCTAACTGGTCAGTTTGGTGAACGCATCTTTGAAATCTTCCTAGGCATCGATTCAAAGCCTCCCACATGACCTGAGATGATGGTTGCCATAGAAACAGACATGGGACAGATTGTATCCTTAGATAAGAGTGTTTCTTATCTATTGCAGAGACCTTTCCACTCTCCTTTCAATATCCTCAACTACCCATCCTGCCAAAAGGCTCTGTCCCCATGGTTCCATCTTCTTGACTCCTCATTCTCTGTTATCTTACCTCTTCTCTATCACTTTTTTCTCATCAAAAATTTTTACAGTTGTTGCAATAATAATATTTATATTCCATTTTACAGATACAAGGAACTTTGCATAATCTCATTTGATCTTCACAACTACATATGGTAATTAGGGTAAGTTGTTTTTAAAAATCTGTATCTCATTTTGGTTGCTACCTTTTGTTTTTAATGTGTTATTAATACAAGGTTCATTTCTGATGTATTCTTTCTCCCTTCCCTACCTAGAGAACTGTCCATTGTAACAAAGATTTAAAAAGAAAAAGAAAACCACCACCTAGTTCAGCAGGTGTAACCAGCACATTGACCATATAGGACCAGTATATATGACGTTTCACAACCGTAATTCCTCACCTCTGCAATAAGGGGAGAGAGGTACATTTGTTCAACCCTTTTCTGGGGCCAACCTTATAAATTCTAGTTAATCTATCCCCCGGTCACCTTTCTCTACCTTCCTGGATAGGTTTGCAAGGTGCTTTACAGATATTATTTCATTTGGTCATCACAACAACCCTATGAGGTAAATGCTGCTATTGTCACCCCTTCTACAGATAAGGAAACTGAATGAAGCTCAGAGGGGTTCAGTGACTTGCCCAGATCAGACAGTTGGGCGGTATCTGAGTGGGATTAGAACTCAGGTTGCCCTGACTCTATCAACACGATCTTGCTTGTCAGTAGAGATGATTTCATTACACTGGACTGATGTAGTCATTAAAAGCAGGGCCTGAGACTATGGGAGGCACACAGGACAGTGAAATAACACGTAAGCAAACAGGGGGGATGGGAATGGTATCATAGTAGTTTGCCATGGGAATTGTTGAGTCCTCTGTGGAGGAAGCCTTCTTAGGACAAATTATGAAGAATATGTGCATGTATCTGGCACACCTGCTCCCCCTCCCCCATACCTCACTGTGCTAGGTAAATCATACTGACCCCCTTAACCCTCCTTTCCCATCAAAACTAACTCAGTAACTGTTTGCATATGCATTAATGGCAATGTCTAAAGTACTCACTACATTTTCAATCTCTCCCTCTTTGAAGCCCTGTCAGCATTCTTTGTTTATTCATTCTCATTTACTTTTCCACATATGACTAGCGTTTTTTATACTCCATTGTTTTTGTTCTGCCTTTTTCACTTTGCATCATTTTGTAATGTTTTTTCCAGATTGCTTTGTTTTCCTCACACTTGGTGGTCTTAAATGTGCTATAGTATTCCCTTACATGAATATACCACAATTTATTTAACCATTCCCCTATCATTGGATGTTTAAGCTGTTTCAGTATAATGCTTCTACAGCAAGCTTTGACCTCTTGCTTCTTTTTTTCCTTTCCCCTTTTCTTTTCCCTATGCCTCATCCTGTTTCCTTCAGTTTCTGTTGTTGTCCCTCCCTGGTCCTCAATCCATTGCTTTGAGGAATGGGGATTGGAAAAGGGGGTCCGGGAAAAACAAGAGGTAAGAAAAGAAAAGCATTGGTTCTGCTTCACCAACAGGTGTCAGAAAGATATAGGCTATTTCCTTCAAACCAGAGAATTCAGGAAAAATTGAGCACAGTAAGAAACCCCCAGTTTATGGTCTTATTTGAGTGCCCCAGACTTCTTGATGCTCCTGAGACCCTTAGCTTTTGCACTGTCTGAGAGACTCTGAATACACAAATAGGTAGAAATCCTTCAAAAAAAATGAAGGGGCAAGATAAAGAGAGTAGCCATCAGGAGAGAGAGTCCAAGGTCAATGAAGATTCCTGAAAGGAAGGAATCAGATAAAAATCCGAAGTAGAGAGCTGGCGAGAGGAAAGGTCATCATACAAGCTAATCTGTAGATCAAGGAACAAATTAGTTATTCAGAACAAGGGGTTGAAGTGGGCTCCGGAGATCTCGGACTCTTTATTGCTAAAGATTGAATGCCTACATCTCCCTTCCTCCCTGACCCTACTTTCTCCTCTTCCACCTCTTAATTTTCTTCTCTGCCAACATTCAGAGTTGTACAGATACAAGAGGAGAGGGCTTGGGCCTTCATTAGTATTATCCCAAAAAGAATTTGAATCAAATCTACTTCAAATTCAAATCAAAGAGGCTGTCAAATAGAAGAGAGATTAGACATTTTCTCTTTAGACCTAGAGGGCTGAGTCCTTTGGTATAAATTTCAAAGAGGTCATCTTAGACTCAGTCAGGAAAAATTTCCTAACAGAGCTGTCCAAAAAAGGAATGGCCTGCCTCAAAAGGTGAAGGAGGCTCTCCTTCAAGTGTAGACTGCATAGTATATTTTAGTGGGATTTCTTTTTGTGTGGATTGGCCTAAACTGCTTCTAGCTCTCAAATTCGGAGTTTTTATGAAATCAGATTTCCCTGGAAGAGGTGGATGAAGAGTACAGTGTTCACCCAAAGGAGAAGGGAATAGAAAAAGTAGCTACAACTATGTTCCATAAAGAATATCTCTTGCTTCAGCTACATCCATCTTCTGGGTGTCTGAAGGCTGATCCTACCACTCTTATCATTGCCCAGGATAGACTCCTTTCACGAGGTTGACAGTGTAAGAATCACTACAGGCAGATTGAAATTGGGTAGGAGTGTCCTTATCTCCCCACAGATATCAAGTATCCTCTTATTGGCCTGTTAATAGTATTTTAAATTCTTACCATTGGATATCTGTCTTTAGGTTAGGCCTTTCTGGCATAACCTTTTGTTTGTTTGTTTTGTTTTTTGGTGAGGCGATTGGGGTTAAGTGGCTTGTGCAGGGTCACACAGCTAGTGAGTCTTATGTGTCTGAGGCCAGATTTGAACTCAGGTCCTCCTGACTCCAGGGCTGGTACTCTATCCACTGTGCCACCTAGCTGCCCTTTGGTATAACCTTTTAAAATACACATTTATTACCCAGCAGTAATGAATAACCCATTCTCCCCCAGAGTTATACTCTAGCCTTACTTAGACTCATAGGATCTTAGAATTGTAAGGGACTTCAGAAGTCATCTAGCCCAACCTAAACCTGAACTGGAATCCCCTCTATAATATCCCCAATAAATGGGCATCTGGACCCTGTTTGAAGACTGTCAGTGATAAGGAAACCCACTACCTCCTTAGGTAGCCTATTCCATTTCTGTATAGCTCAATTTCTTAGGAAAATTTTCCTTATATTGATCTGAAATCTGCCTCCCTGTAGCTTTTACCCACTGCCCTCTGGAGCAAAACAATGTCTAATTCCTCTTCCACACTTAAGTACTTGATAGCTCTTCAAGTGCTTAAAGACAGCTATCATTTCCCCCCCCCCCCCAGTTCTCTCTAATCTAGGTTAAATATTCCAATTTCCTTCAACCTGTGTTGGTATGGTGTGGTATTGAGTTCCCTCATCGCCCTGCATGGCCTCTTCTTGGAGGTACTCCAGCTTGTCAGTGTTTTGATGGACCTCTGATCTTGCCAATGTTCATGCTCCTCCAACAATGCAGATTGTAGCCCACTCATAGATTTTAATCTGGAGCCTTTTCAATGTCTTTCCTAAAATATGGCACCCAGAACTGAACATGATGTTCCAGATGTGGTGTGGCCAGCAGCATACAATGGGCCTACTACCCCCCTGTTCGGGAGACTGTGTTTTCATTGCTACAGGCTAAGATCACATTCGTGTCTAGTAGAAGGCCTGGGTCTTTTTTCACATAAACTGCTTTCTAGTCTTGTATAATTTCAGACTAGTCACTAAACAGAGGGAATGGCCACAGAGGAGGGAAAGGGAAAAAGCACAAGATCAGGAGATAGCAGGCTTCAGTGAGAGCATCTTTTTGGGGATCGGGGTGGGCAGGGAAGTTCCCTGCAACAAGGCATAGAAGGGAAATAATATGGGAGTAACTAGTTGTGACCTTCAGCCTCCCTTTATTTCAATCTCTAAGGAGACTCCTCAGAGTGGTCATATATGGGTACATTTCTCCAGTCCCAGCAGGCTACATAAAATTGCTTCCCTCTTTTATGGTTTTCTTAGGAATTCCCAGAAGTCTCAGCATTACCTGACATGGACGAAGAACATCAGTTACTATCTATTCTCTTTCTTCAACCTAGTCTTTTTCTGCTGTATGTACTCTATTCCTTTCAGGGTATGCTGTTAAATGATTAACAACTGAGACACAACACACTTTAATTTTAAGTTCAATCTGCACTATTAACATTTTCTCCGTCCTGCTTATGGGGTATGAAGAAGATGCTCCATCTCTCCCACTTCTAGATGCAGACCTAGGTCTTACTAGCCTAATCCTCTGTCCTCTCCTCTTTGCTTTTGTTTATGCTTTTGATGTATTTTGTATTATAACTGTCACATTTCTACAACTGGTAAATAATAGTAGGAAAAGAGATCATCCTTGTTTTACTTATGTATTTTGGGGAAAAGCTTCTAGCGTTTTCCCATCACATATTATACTAGCTCTTGATTTTAGATATATATGATTTTTATCATATTAAAAATTGTTCTTTGCTTTATATAGTCTATGCTTTATTGGTTCTTTTTAAGCATAAATGAGTGTTGTAATTTGTCAAAGACTTTATTTTTATTAATGTAACCATATGCTTTTGGATGTTTCTGGTTTTAATATGACTAATTATTTTGGTTATTTTCCTAAAGTTGGACTATTCCTAGTATAAACCTGAATAATGTTTTGATATGTTGTTATAGTGTCTTATCAGGATTTTATTTAAAATTTTGAGTAAATATTTTTAATGATCATGTGTGTCTTGATGGGGTCCCAAATATTTGATATATTTTGTTATTACAAGTGGTTTTTCTATCAGTTTCTCTTGATTTCTTTTGTTGATTATACACAGAAATACTAATGATTTTTGTGGGGTTTAATTGTGTTCTACTGCTTTGCTACTTTTTAGCTCAGTTAATTTTTTGTTCTGAATAGCTTGAGTTTTCTAGATATATAGGGGTATTTTTATATCTTTATTGCCAATGCTTATTCCTTAATTTCTTTTTCATGGCTTATTGATATTGCTAATAATGTTAGATGGGAGTGATGGGGTGCTTGTGCTTGGACTTGGACCCCAATTTCTCCCTAGTCTCAGAAACGCTGTCTCTGACAATCACTCCCCAGCCCAAGGACACTGTGCCTAGCAGTTATTCATGCTTGGGCCCCAGCAAGACCCTTATCTCTCTCCCTGGTAAAGCTACACAAAGCTGGGGGAGAGAGTGCTGGGCTGCTCAGGCCCCAGCCCCCAGATCATGTCTCTGGAAGCCTCCCAGTTTCTTAGTAAGTTCCTGTCTTGTGAGAAAGCTTTCCCTTGTTGCAGAGCATTCTCTCATCAAGACAGAAGGAGAGGGGTGCCTTGCCCAGCCCAAGGAGTTTTGTCCTTGGCCAGCCCAAGGACTCTTCCTCCTGCCAGACTCCAAAGATCCATACCTCTGTCATCTCCCTCCCTGTCTGGTATACTCCCTGTACTTTCTCATCTGTAGCTCCCAAAGACACCTGCACTCTTAGATTACCTCATCAGTGTCCCTGGCATTCCTTTCCCATGCCCTTTTCCATATAAATCCTAGCTCCATCCTCAGTCTCTTAAGGTTCCTTAAGAATCCTTGCCTGCTGAAAAGTGTAATAATAAACTTTTTGCAACTTGACTTAAAGATTGCTTGAGTTTGTGAATTCATTCCAGACGACCCCGTCTTGTACTTCGGTCTTTGAAGGGTCTCAACCTCTCAGACTCCAACAGGAGTAATGAGACTGGACAATCTTGCTTTGGTCAGACTACTTCAAATGTTTCTCTAATACATTATACATAATATTAGCTCATGGTTGAGACTATATCTTTTTTTTATCTTAAAGAGAGTTGCTTTTAATTTTATAGTTTAAAATAAATGAATGCTGTGTTTTAACTTCACGGTTTACTGTCAGCCTTGGTTGATGTGTTGATTTGTTTGGCTGAATTGCTTTTTTCTCTTATTTGGAAATGAAAATGATAGAAGAACAGAAGATAGCGATACAATTTTTTTCTTTGCTGCTCCAGAAAATACTGCTATAAATAGTTGGATGTAAATGAGACCTTTCTCTTTATCATAGACCTCACTAGGATATTTGCATAGCAGTGGGATCTCTGGGTCAAAGGGTATGGACATTTTAACTGCTCAATTAGCATATTTTCAAATTGCTTTCTAGAATGGTTGGATCAATGCATAGCTCCACGAATGGTGCATTAGTGTTCCTATCATCCCATACCAACTCTACCATTGGCTACTCTTATCTTTTATTATTTTTGCCAATTTGTTGAGGTGAAACCTTAGGAATGTTTAGATGTGCATTTCTCTTATGTGTCATTTGGAGCGTTCTTTCATATTCTTTTGAAAACTATTTATTGGAGAATAGCTTTTGGTGTAACATATTTGTGTTAGTTCCTTATTAATTTTGGATATTAGACCCTTATCAGAGATATTGGATGTAAAGTTTTTTGTTTTGTTTTGTTTTTTGTTACTAATTGACAGCTTTCCTTATAGTAGTTGTATTAATTTGATTCATACATAACCTTTCCCATTTCATATAATCAAAATGATCTATCCTATCCAAATTTCTCCATTCCAGTCAATTGCAACATAATTTTTTCAGTCCCTCGGTCTAGAAACCTGTGGCTTTCCCCCCAGTTTAATCCTGGACACAGCAGTGTCAGAGCCAGCTGGCCCAGAGGTTTGGGTTGAATGACATGTGCTTAAGGTCATGAAAATTTAAGTACTAAGAGCATGCACCAGCAGACTAGGTTGATTATTCCACATTCCATGTACATTGAACATAAAGGCATATTGCTATAACATGTATGAAACTTAATTTGGTGCGGATTGTCATTTTTACTGTTTGATCCCACCTATCCACAAATATTGAAAGCCTTTCCATTTAGCTCTTCCTTTAGTTCTGTCAGTACAGATTTATGATTGTCTTTATAAAGGTGATGTGTATGTCTGGCTAAGTTAATTCTAAACTATATAATGTTTCTTCTTGCGTATGAGGTTGCTTTTTAAATCATGATTTTGTAATTTTTTTGTAAGTATATAAGAATTTGAATGAGTTTTATGGGTTTATCCTGTATCTTGCAACCTTGCTGGGCTCTTTTATTGTTGCAATTATTTTGTTGAGACATTTAGATTTTCTAGGTGTACGGTTGTGTTAACTGCCAATGGTGATATTTTGAACTTTGTGTTTTCAGTGTTAATCCTTCATTTTTCCTCTTTTATTATAATTACTAGCATTTCTAATGCAATGTTAAAACAAAAGTGGGTGAAAATGGCACCCTTGTTTTCTGCCTGTTTCCATTTGGAATACTTCAACCACTACATTTTATGTGAGACCTTGGTTTCAAGCAGATACTTATTGTATAGAGTACAAATCTTTCTACTCCTGTTTTTAGTGGTTTTATTGTGAATGAGCATGAATTTTATCGATGTCCTTTTCTATATGGATACATCAGCTCTAGATTTTTAAGGTTTTTTAAAATATGTGTATATGTATACATGTATAAAATCTTTAATCATTTCTCTTATATTGAATCAGAATTGCATGCCTGGTTTAAATCTTGTTTGGCCAGGATGAATAATTTTTTAAAACTATATTGTTATATTCTCTTAGCTATAATTTTATTTAGGATTTTTGCATCTGTATTCATTAAGGAATTTTTCTATAATTTTCTTTTTAAGTGTTACTGATGGGGTGCTTGGGTGCTTGTGCTTGGACTTGGACTCCAATTTCTCCCTAGCCTCAGAAACACTGTCTCTGACAACCACTCCCCAGCCCAAGGACACTGTGCCTAGCAGTTATTCATGCTTGGGCCCCAGCAAGACCCTTATCTCTCTCCCTGGTAAAGCTACACAAAGCTGGGGGAGAGAGTGCTGGGCTGCTCAGGCCCCAGCCCTCAGATCATGTCTCTGGAAGCCTCCCAGTTTCTTAGTAAGTTCCTGTCTTGTGAGAAAGCTTTCCCTTGTTGCAGAGCATTCTCTCATCAAGACAGAAGGAGAGGGGTGCCTTGCCCAGCCCAAGGAGTTTTGTCCTTGGCCAGCCCAAGGACTCTTCCTCCTGCCAGACTCCAAAGATCCATACCTCTGTCATCTCCCTCCCTGTCTGGTATACTCCCTGTATTTTCTGATCCATAGCTCCCAAAGACACCTGCACCTTTAGATTACCTCATCAGTGTTCCTGGCATTCCTTTCCCATGCCCTTTTCCATATAAACCCTAGCTCTATCCTCTGTCTCTCACAGGTTCCTTAAGAATCCTTGCCCGCTGAAAAGTGTAACAATAAATCTTTGCCACCTTGACTTAAAGAATGCTTGAGTCTATGAATTCATTCCAGACGACCCCATCTTGTACTTCGGTCTTTGAGGGGTCTCAACCTCTCAGACCACAGCATTACCTTTTCAAAATCCCATTTAAAGGTATTGGGTAGCCTTCAATCTATGTATCACATGAATAATCTATATTTTAAAGGAATTATTTTCCCCTTGAAAGTATGAAAATATTTACTTGTGGACCCATATAGTACAGATATTTATTTTATTTTTTGTGGGTTAAATTATAGGAGCTTTGGATTAGACCTGGAAGGGACCTTGGAAATTTGGTCAATTCAACAAACATTTCAACTCTCATTTAAAGAACAGGAAACTGAGAGTCAGAGAAATGAAGTAACATACAAAGATGATTTGTCTAATTTTTATCTCTAAGATTTGTCCCTTTTAGTTTTCAGTTTCCTGTTGTGACAATTTTGGTAATTTATGGTTTTGCAAATAATCCTCAATTTCAATGACGTTTTATAATTTGTTAATATATCACTATGTATAAACTCTGATCATGATCTTGATTTCTTTTGTTTTTGTTGTGATCTATCCTAATTGACTTCAAATTTTGGTCATTTGTCTTTTCTCTTTCCTTTTTTGATTGTTCCCTGATAGTCTGTGCATTTTATTGGCCTTAAAATCAAAAACATTAAAAAAATGAATTCTGATGCTTTTCATTTTTTAGTCAATTTGTGCTCTTTCTTTTGTGATGGTAGAAACAGAAATTGAACCTATGCCTTCTCGACTACAAATTCAGCATTCTTTCTACTACATCACTCACTTTTCTGATGTCTTCTTTAACCCAATTATTGTTTGCTGGGTTGTTTTTGAAATTTCCATGAAGTCTTGTATTTATAACTCAGGTTATTGTTTATTTCTAATTGTATTACGTTAAGGTTTAGAAATTCACTACATGTAATTTTTTTTTGCTTTAAATAGTATTTTATTTTTCCCTCAATTATATATCAAGAACATTTTTAGCATTTATTTTTACAAGATTTTGAGTTCCAAATTTTTCTGCCTTCCTCCCTCTCCTTCTTCATTCTGAAAATGGTAGGCAGCTTGATATAGTTTATACATATGCTATCACGTAAAACATATTTCCCTATTCATCACAGTTGTGGAAGAAGAAACATCAAAAGAAAAAAAAAACATGAGAAAGAATAAAGTAAGCTAAAAAAATATGCTTCGATATGCATTGAGTCCATCAATTCTTTATCTGGATACAGATAGCATTTTCCTTCGTGAGTCCTTTCTATTGGTCTTGGATCATTGTGTTGCTGAGAAAAGCTGAGTCATTCATGGTTGATCATCACATGATGTTACTGATACTGTGTACAGTGTTTTCCTGGTTCTGCTCATTTCGCTTTGCATCAGTTTGTACACGTCTTTCCAGGTTTTTCTGAAATCTGCCTGTTCATCGTTTCTTATTGTACAATAGTATTCCATTGCATTCATATACCACAGCTTTTTCAGCCATTCCCCAATTGATGGGCATCCCCTCAGTTTTCAATAATTTGCCACCACGAATAGGGCTGCTGTAAGTATTTTCATACATGTAGGTCCTTTCCCCTTTTTTATGATCTCTTTGGGATATAGACCTAGTAGTGGTATTGCCAGATCAAAGAGCATGTACGGTTTGGTTGCCCCTTTGGGCATAGTTCCAAATTGTTCTCCAGAATGGTTGTATCATTTCTCAACTCCACCAACAGTACATTAGTGTCCCTATTTTCCCACATCTCTCCAACATTTATCATTTTCCTTTTTTTGTCATATTAGACAATCTGATTGGTGTTAGGTTGTATTTCAGAGTTGTTATAATTTGCATTTTTCTAATCAAAAGTGATTTCAAGCAATTCTTCATATGTCTATAGATATCTTTGATTTCTTCATCTGAAAACTGCCCGTTCATATCCTTTGACCATTTATCAATTGGGGAATGGCTTGTATTCTCATAAATTTGACTCAGTTATCTATATATTTGAGAAATGAGGCCTTTATCAGAGACACTTGCTGTAAAGATTGTTTCCCAGCTTGCTGCTTTCCTTCTAATCTTGGTTGCATTGGTTTTGTTTGTACAAAAGCTTTTCAATTTAATATGATCAAAATTATCTGTTCTACATTTTGTAATGTTCTCTATCTCTTGTTTGGTCATGAATTCTTCCCCTACCTATCGATGTGACAGGTAGACTATTCCTTGCTCTTCTAATTTGATTGGTTCATTGTCTATGGTACTATGTGTAATTTTTTCTTTTTTGAAATTTACCATGGGTTTCTCTGTGCCCAAGTGTTTCACCAATTTGTGTGGGAATTCTCTAAAATCATGTGTTTTCCTCACTTCATTCAGTTAGTTCTCTCTGTATAGCTGTTATTTTTAGCTTTTAAAATGTATAGTAGTTCAGGCCAGTGACTTCTTTATCGTTAGTCTCTTTATGTGATTGGCCATATCACGATAATGAAGTGTTGAAAGTCACCAACTGTTGCATTTTTATCTACTTCTTGTATTGCTGTTAACCCTTTTATGAATTTAACTGTCATTGTTTGTTGCACAGAAATTAAATTTTATTAGTCATTATTTATTGTTCCTTTTGCCATTATATACTATCTTAGTTCTTTTTACGTTTAATATTAATTTTGTTGGGTGCCATATTACACACTCTTCCATTTTCATGCTTAAATATGCTTGGTATGGCTTTGCATAGATCCCTTACCATGCTTTTTTTAAATTTGTTTTGTCCTACATTGCTTGTCCTTGTTTTATGAGGCAATACTACTCATAAACCATAACCTTTATTCTCTGTAAAATCTTACAAATGAGTTAATACTCTAAAGGGGGTTTGTCTTTGGCTTCCATATTTCTCCACTTATCAAGTAAGACAAGTGCTTGCAAGGTGCTTTTTAGTTTCTTTTGGTCTCCAATTTATGGCAATTGATCTACACTGGTTAAACTTCTGTGTGAAATTATTTTATTATAGTCTGTGTCTGTGTTTTCTACCATCCACGTCTCATTTTTCATCATCAGTAATTTCTTTGAATAGCCAGAATTGAGTTGTTTTGATTGCAGTGCTATCTTTTCCTAATTTTTATTGTTTTTTTTTTTTTATTTCTACTCATTTTGATCTTTTCTCTAAGGAGTCGTTGGTCTGACTGTGAACAAACAGCTGATTTAGGAATGATTTCCACATCAGTAGCAAGTCATCTTCTATCTGTTAAAATAGAATATATTACATTTTTTGGAAGTTTCTTGGTGCTTCCCATGTCAAGTGCCTTTTTGCCCCAAACTCATCCCTCTTCCTAGGTTCCTATTTTTGCGCACAGCACAATGATCCTTTCAGTTACCCAATTGCACAACCTCAGAGCTATCCTTGACTCTTCACTCTCCCTCATTTCCCACCTTCCATCAGTTGCCAAATCCTGTTGATTTCTGCAATATCTCACACCTGACCCCTTCTCTGCACTCACATAGGTTCCATCCTAATTTGAGCCCTCGTTACCTCTTGTCTGAACTATTGTCATAGCCTCCTAATTGGACTCCTTTCCTCCAGCCTCTTACCTTTATAATTCATTCTCCACATAGCTATCAAAGTGATAGTCCTAAAAACACAAATCTCACCATGTCACTCCCCTGCTCAGCAAGCTCCAGTGGTTCCCTTTTCCCTCTAGGGTAAATTATACGTTCTTCAGCTTGGCATTTAAAGCCCTTCACAATCTGGTTCCGGCCCAACTTTCTTTATCGCCCATCATTCTCTTTCAAGAACTCTGCATTCCAACCAAATTGACTTAGTTGTTGTTCCTTGAACATGCCATTCTAACCTTCTATCTTCTGTAGCTTTGCACAGACTATCCCTAAAGGCCTAGAATATATTCCATCTTCACCTTGGCCTCTTGAAATTCCTTCCTTCAAAGCTCAGCTCAACTTCTACATGAGACCTTCCCAAATCTCTACCCCTTTCACTGCCCCCACCCTAGCTGCTAGGCCTTTCCTTCCCACCCAAAACGACCACGTATTTACATTGCATGTGCTTGTGTGTACATGCCGTCTCCCCCAACAGGCCATGAGCTTTTAAAGGGCGAGGACTGTTTCGTTTTTGTCTTTATATCTCCAGCGCCTACCATAATGACTGACACAGTAGGTGCTCAATAAATGCTTGTTGATTGACCTATTCTAGCACTTTTCTTGAAGGAGGAATCCACAAAGGACATCCTTGATGAGGCTTCTGTGTAGTCTTTGGTAGCTCTCATTCCTTATTCCTAATTCATATTTTCCAATATATCATTCCCCTTCCTTGCTTATTCTTGCCTTTGCATTGAAACCACTGAGTATAAAAGTGTAGGTTGATTTAACTTTGAGACACTTAATGAGCACTTCATAGAATTTCTCTACCTCTTAATCTTCTGCAACTGATGTTAGTGCATAACCTGCAGTTAGTTTCATGGTGACCTTTTTGCAAATACTTCTCATGAGGACCATGATAGGAGATATCCAAATATTCCATGAAATATTTCTTATTATTTTTGAGTAATAAACAAACCCAACTCCACCATCTCTTTCATTTGCCTAAGGATGACCTGTGATTTATCTTTCCACCTTAACCACAACTTCTTCTTTCTTCTGGTTTCATTTATAGTAAGAATGTCAATTATTGTGATTCAGTTCCTTTAGTAGTATGTCCACTGGTTGATCGTTGGACAAGGATTTTTAGAATGCTACCAGCTAAACTGAAGTTTATAGAAAGTCTAAGAACTTTGTGATTCTCAGTGCCTTCTGTCTCTTTTCCCTTCTTCTGCCAATGTCACTGTTTTTTACCTTTTTAGCATCCCTTGTGCTTAGTACAGTGCCTGGCACATAGTAGGAGTTTAATAAATGCTAGTTGACCAACTAACTGACTATTCCTGCAGAAGTTAATGGAGTCTGGAGGCCTGAGAATCATTTTGTATTTTTCTTAATTTCTTGGGTTCCCATGACCAAAGAATTCATTACATCGTGGCCATCCTACCGTTGATGACCTAGGCTGGTCCTCAGGAAATAGTTCTAGTCTGTTGTCAAGGTAATGCTCAAAGCCTTCCCAGTGTAATCGAACATGCCAGAGAATACATTCTGCTGACATAGCCTTCAAGAACCCTGAGCCACCTCCAACAGGTTGTAACCCATTTGTACATCATAAACATTTGAGATTCTTTGAAAAATATATCAACAGAGAGCCTTGTTCAGTGATTCTCTGTTCATAAATATCAGGTAAGGCATGAAACACAGAGACATATTTTCTAAAGGTATTTGCCACTGTCATGAAGGAGAACCAAACTGAAGGAGCATTCCCTATAGATAGTGAGGTCTTCCAGATTCTCCCCGTTGAAAATGACATCTTGTTGGTTGTATCAGGTTTAGGAACATTATAGAGTCTCCTGAAAGATGTCGGTAACCACTCACCTGCTTTCCTGTATGGCCAACTCCACTGGAAAAACTAATTGAATAAAGACTATCTGTAGTCCAGCTTATGCCATGCAATTATATGGACAATTCATCGTTTGTCCACATATACAAATATGCACATACAGACATATGTATATTCATACATACACATGCACCTTGGACATGTACTACAAATGCATTAATTGGTTCCAGAATTAAAACAGGAGGAGGAAGAGAGTGAGATGGATTGCCCTTAGGAGATTGCAAAGCTCATTTAATTATCCCAAACTTTTCCTCAGAAGCAATGGCCCATCCTTTTAACAGGTGGATAGTGTACTTTCTATAGTAAGTGAAAAGACAGAGAGATGGTTTCTTAATCTAAATTTGCTATCTCCCACACTTGGGCACTTAATGCATGCTTAAACTGAATTGACAACAGGACGTGATAGCTATCTCTAAATATCTGAAAAACTGTCATATGGAAGAGGAAATAAATATTTGCTTTATGCATTTCCTGACGGCAGAACTAGGACTGATGGATGGAAGACCAAGAGAAGACCATGATTCTGGCCCAACATAAGGAAGGCATTTTATAACAGAGCTGTCCAAAGGGGAAATGAGTTCTTTGTAAGGTAATGGACATGCATGGCAGTTCAAATAGTGATTTGATGACCATCTGTCAGGGATAATATGGAACAGATTCTTCTCTAGGCTTGGACTTTTTGTTTTTAGTAAAGTGTGAGAGATTTATTAACCATAGAAAAAGCAGCAAATATATCAGAAATAGCAAACATTTTGACCAAAATTAATTCTAGTGATACATGGAATCTATAAACAGAAAAAAGATTCATTTTTGTTTTTCTTAAGTTGTTTTCTTATGTTCGTTTATCAGATTAGGCTATACAGTTAAAAAAGTGAAAAAAATATTAAACTGAGAATTAGTAGAAGTGGTGTAGGCTACTGATTGTTTACAAAAAAAAAAGTAGAGTCGATTTCCTTTACTGTTTTAAAACAAAAATATAGAGAGATATGAGTTCTTTATGTAAGTATGTCTGTGATACACACACACATAACAGTACATGTTGGTTTGTTGGTTGGTGGTTGTCCATTCTCGAAGAGGACCAAAATGACATCACTATGTTAGAGTCCAGGTACAGTGTGTCCGACTGTGGCTGATAAGACCAATATGAGCTCAGAATGCTCTACCACAGGTTGGGCACAAATAGTCCGTGTGGACATTTGGGGTGGATCCTCTAAATTTGTGCATCCCTCATTTCTTTTGAGCTACTTCAATTCTGCTTTGCTCATAGCGCACCTTCTTTGATGAGAGCATGCCCTGCTGGACAGTCCTGTGCCACTGTCTCCCATGTCATGCAATCAATTGCAAAGTTCTTCAGAGCAATATATGTGGTGGGGTGGTAGATAGAGAACTGGCTTTAGGGTCAGGAAGATCTGAATTCAAGTTTTGTGTCTGAAACATGCTGGCTATGTGACTTGAAGTAAGCCACTTCTAGCCTTTCAGTGTTCTAGGTAACTCCATATTGCAAAGCAGACACTAAGCTGCATTGATAGATAATAGTTTCCTCTCAGGCAGTTTGCCATACCAGTGAAATCATGGATCCCAGCAACAGCAACAGTAGCAGCAGCAGCAATAGCAACAACAACAAAAATATACACGCTTTTCAAAGGAATTATATGTTCTAGAACAACTGGGATGAATAGTGGAAGGAATGCTGAATCTAGAGTCAGGAAGACTGGGATTGGAAGCCCTCTTCCCAAACCTACCAGCAGTGTGACACTGGGTAAACTAGTTGACTTCTCTAGGCCCCAGCCTTCTTGTCTGCGAAATGACAGTGCCACCACCCATAGTACCCACCTCACAGAGTTTAAGGAGACTCCAATGACGCAGTCCCTACAAAGGACTTCCTCCACACAGGCCAAAGAGCTACACAAATGTCAGCTATGATCACTATTATTATCACTGCTGAAAGTACTCTTAAAGTCTTTTCCAACTCTTAAGTTTCTGTGACTCTTTGAAATCTAAGAGCTATAAGCAGAATCTGTAGCCTGTCTGCTGATTCCACATTAGCCTGAAGGAGACTATAGACTTGTATTAACTTGTTCTGAGGTCAGCCCTGCCAGCTTGGGCTGCTGAGGCTTCCAGATACATAAAAGACCTAAACATTTTGCTTTACCTGGAGGTTTCAAATCAGCTGAGGCTAAAGGGTATTTATCAAATAGTTTTGGCCCAAGTCTTTAAATTCAGATGGGGTATACTTCAAAATTTGCGAATGGGATTCAGGTCCCGATTTGGTGCCATTTCCTGTTGTTTTGAGTCCCTTAGGTGACACAACAGATATATACTACTCATTGGAAGAGTTAGGAAGTGAAGGATTTGCTTTTAACTAAAAAGATGAACAGATTCAAGTGCAGATGCTTGGTGCTGGGCGAGACCCATCTTCAGTGTTTAGCAGGTCTCTGGTCCTACTTTGATTCTTGGAAATTTTTCAAAGTAAAAGGTTCAGATGAAACTTCCTCCACACTCATTATATTTCTAGGATTACTCTCTACTGTGAAGTTGCTCATGTTGGAATGAAGAGCTAAGTTGTTACTGAAGACTGTAACTCTTCTTATGTACTGTAGTCATAAGAATTAGCTCCAACATGAATTCTTCACTGTTTCCTGAGGGGTGTACTCTGGCTGAAGGCTTTACCATATTCAGTGCATTCACAAGGCTTCCCTTCAGCATGACTTCTCTCATGTTTAGTAGAGGATGAGCTCTGGAGGAAGACGCTTCCACACACACCACATCCATATAGCTTCTCTCCAATATGAGTCCTCTGATGTTTAGTAAGGGACAAACTCTGGCTAAAGGTTTTCCCTTATTTACATTGATTACTTTCATTAGGGTTTCTTTTCAGTATTTGAGAGGCAGTGTGGTATATTGTGAAGGATGCCTCAGTTTCCTCATTTGTAAAATGGGGATAATAATACTTAGGTCATAAGGCTACAAAAAGGATCAAATGAGATCATTTCAGTTAAGTGCTAAATAAATGTCTACTATTGGTTATTCTTAGTTGTAGTCCTAGCTCCTTTGCCTTCTGGAATATCATATCACCAGCCCTCCATTTCTTTATAATGGTGGCTACTAAATCCTGTGTGATCTTGACTATGACACCATGGTATTTGAATTATTTCTTTCTGGTTGCTTTCAGTATTTTCTCCTTGACTTAGAAGCTCTGGAATTTGGCTGTAATATTTGGGGATTTCTTTCAGGAGGTGACACAGTGGGTCCTTTCAATTTCTACTTTGCCCTCTGGTTCTAAGATATCTAAATTTTAAGATATTCTTTATAATTTCTTGATACAAATTCTTGATATAATTTTCTAGGCTCTTTTTTTTTGATTCACTGATTTCAGCTAGTCTAGTGATTCTTAAATTATCTCTCCTTGATCTATTTTCTAGGTTATTTTTCCTATGAGATATTTCACATTTTCTTCTATTGTTTTAGTCTTTTGATTTTGTTTTTATTATTTTTTGATGTTTCATAGAGTCGTTATCATCCATTTGGTGAATTCTAATTTTTAGGGAGTTATGTTCTTTAGTAATATTCAGTACCTCTTTTATAAAGCTACTAATTCTCTTTTCATAACTTTTTGCATAGCTCTCATTTCTCATTTTTTCCTCTACAGCTCTTATTTGATTTAAAAAAAAATTTTTTTGCTCTTCAAAAAAAAGCACCAAAAAAAGCCACTTTCTTTAGATCTTATAGGAATTTTTGTTGGACTGCATCCCGTCTGCGTTTTCTTTTTTTCCCTTTTTAAAAAAAATTTATTTATTTATTTTTAGTTTTCAACATTCACTTCCATGAGCTTTTGAGTTTTAAATTTTCTCCCCTTCCCTCTCCTCCCCCCTCTTCAAGACAGCAATCTGATATAGGCTTTACATATACATTCGTATTAAACATATTTTCACAGTCATGTTGTAAAGAAGAATTACAACCAATGGGAGGAACCATGAGAAAGAAGAAACAAAACAAAACAAAACAAAAGAGAGCAAATAGTATGCTTCAGTCTGCATTCAGATTCCATAGTTCTTTCTCTGGATGGCATGTGAATGGCATTTTCCATCATGAGTCTTTTGGAGTTGTCTTAGATCCTTGCGTTGCCAAGAAGAGCTAAGTCTATCAAAGTTAGTCATTGCCCAATGTTGCTGTTACTGTGTACAATGGTTCTCCTGGTTCTGCTCATGTCACTCAGCATCAGTTCATATAAGTCTTTCCAGGTTTTTCTGAAGTCCACCTGCTCATAATTTCTGATAGCACAATAGTATTCCATTACATTCATATACTAGAATACTCCCATGCTGGTCTCTTGCATCCTCCGCTGCTGCCTCCACTGCTATTGTGCCACACTCCTGGCCAGCCCCCACTCCAACATATATAGGCTTCTGTGTCTTTCTAAGCTTCCCTGGGCTGGAAAAAATGATTCACAGTGACTTTTTCTTGGCTTTCCTGATCAGAATTTGGTATAGCGCATTTTCTAGGTTGTTGGGGGGTATGTGTTGCATAAACTTGGCAAAAATGCTGAATCTCATTCCACCATCTTGATTCCATCCCCCCATTCTTGTCTTCTCAATGGGTGGGGGAAGGGAAGGAAGGAAGGAGAGAATTTGGAACCGAAAATAAAATAAAACTGAATCTTAAAAATATCTACTATTGAGGCAGCTATGTGGCACAGTGGATAGAGCATTGGCCCTGGATTCAGGAGGACTTGAGTTCAAATCTGACCTCAGACACATAACACTTACTAGCTGTGTGACCCTAGGCAAGTCGCTTAACCCCATTGCCTAATCAAAAAATAAAATAAAAAAAAAAGAAATGGACAAGTTTATTTAAAAAGAAATCTACTATTGTTATTATAAATTCTTTGTTGGTTGAGTAGAGCTGCAAAGGGCCTGAGAGGTCATCTAGTACAGCCCCTCATTTTACAGATCAGGAAACTGAGGTCCAGAAAGGTTATGTGACTTGCCCACAGTTACACAATTAGTGACTATCTGAGGCAGGATTTGAACCCAGGTCTTCTAGACTCCAAGTCCAGTGCTCTATCCACTATTTGACCTGCTCCATTTCCCACCTGGGCTGTTTCTTCCCTCCTTAAGCAACCTGGTAGCCAGCCCCCTGCTCCTTTAGCTCACCATATTGGTGTAGACTTAGTACAGGCACCCAATCAGCTTAGCCCAGTGGAGCTTAGAACTCCAAGCTCAAGAGATCCACCAGCCATCTCCTCTCTGGTGGCGGGTATTTCAGGTGTGGGCTACCATGCCTGACCTTCTTGCATTGTCACTGGCTGTCCTCCATGCCTGGCGAGCTTTCCTTCCTCACCTCCTCAGTTCTCTGGTTTACTTCATGTCTCAACTAAAATCCAACCTTTGTTTGTTTGTTTGTTTGTTTATTAATTTATTTTTATTTATCAACAATCACTTCCATAAACTTTTGAGTTTTAAAATTTTCTCCCCCTCCCTCCTCTCCTCCCTCCCCAAGATGGGGTACAATCAGATATAGGCTCTACATATATATTCCTATTAAACATATTTTCACATTAGTGATGTTGTAAGTAAGAATTAGAACCGATAGGAGGAACCACCAGAAAGAGGAAACAAAACACAACAGAAGAAAAAAATAGCAAATAGTATGCTTCCATCTGCGTTTAAACTCCATAGTTCTTTCTTTGGATGTGGATAGCATTTTCCATCATGAGACCTTTGGAGTTGTCTTAGATCCTTGCATTGCTGAGAAGGGCTGAGTCTATCAACGTTAGTCATCACACAACGTGGCTGTTACTGTGTACAATGTTCTCCTGGTTCTGCTCGCTTCACTCGGCATCAATTCATACAAGTCTTTCCAGGTTTTTCTGAAGTCTGCCTGCTCATCATTTCTTATAGAACAATAGTATTCCATTACATTCATATACCACTACTTGTTCAGCCATTCCCCAATTGATGAACATCCCCTCAATTTCCAATTCTTTGCCACCACAGAAAAAGCTACTGTAAATATTTTTGTACATGTGGGTCCTTTTCCTATTTTTATGATTTCTTTGGGATACAGCCCTAGAAGTGCTATTGCAGGGTCAAAGGGTATGCACATTTTTATAGCCCTTTGGGCATAGTTCCAAATTGCTTTCCAAAATGGTTGGATCATTTCACAACTCCACCAACAATGCATTAGTGTTCCAATTTTACCACATCTTCTCCAACATTTATCATTTTCCTGTTTTGTCATGTTGACCATTCTGATAGGTATGTATGTGTGATTAAGGAGGAAAAATGTGACTCGGATTCGCTCCTACAATAAGACACACTCTTAGAGAAGTGAAGGTAGCTTTAATTAAGATTATAATATAGGTATAGAAAAGCTAGATTTACAGCAACATGCAATTAGCAATACGACTATAGTCAGACTAAGAATACAAAGGATGGCAATAATATAGGAAAACATCACCAAATCGGGGAAACACCAACACCTGAAGTCCAAGCTGGGGATTCCTGGGGTACAGTTCTCAGGGTCCTGATTGGGAAAGTCCCAAGCAGAGCGTCCTCTCCATGGGTGAGAATCCAAAGATGGCCTTCCCAATTAGGATTTAAATAGGGCCTCTAACAAAGAAGGCCCCGTGCCAGAGGTGTCCATGATTCTAGTAGATGTTTTCACTTGGTTCAAGAACTGGCCAAGTTTCTGGAGCGAGCAAAACATCTCGAATATTAATTAACTTAATATGTTCTAGTGAACTGGCCAGGTTCCCAGAGCACATCTTTTCCTGAGAACTGGCTAAATTCTCAGGTCAACATAGATAACCACACTCTGGTTTATAGCCCAATGTTTAGAGTCATACAGGGGACATGGAAGACCTTTCCTTATAAGATTTATCAATCAGTGTGATGTGATACCTCAGAGTTGTTTTGATTTGCATTTCTCTAAGCAATAGTGATTTAGAGCATTTTTTCATATGACTGTAGATGGCTTTAATTTCTTCATCTGAAAACTGCCTACTCATATCCTTTGACCATTTATCAATTGGGGAATGACTTATATTCTTATAAATTTGACTCAATTCTCTATATATTTTAGAAATGAGGCCCTTATCAGAGACGCTGGTTGTAAAAATTCTTTCCCAATTTTCTATTTTCCTTCTTATCTTGGTTGCATTGACTTTGTGCAAAAACTTTTCAATTTAATGTAATCAAAGTTATCCATTTTGCATTTCATAATGTTCTCTATCTCCTGTTTGGTCATGAATTCTTCTGTTCTGCGTAAATCTGATAGGTAAACTATTCCTTGCTCTCCCAGGTTGCTTATAGTATCAGCCTTTATATTTAAATCATGAACCCATTTTGACTTTATTTTGCTATATGGTGTGAGATTTTGGTCTATGCCTAGTTTCTGCCATACTCTTTTCCAGTTTTCCTGGCAGTTTTTGTCAAATAGTGAGTTCTTATCCCAGAAGCTGGGGTCTTTGGGTTTACCAAGTAGTAGATTACTATAGTCATTGATTACTGTGTCTTGCATACCTGACCTATTCTACTGATCCACCACTCTATAAAATCCAACCTTCTTTAAGAAGCCTTTCCCGGTTCCTGCGGTATTCTGCCCCCACCCCCCCCAGGTAGTGCCTTCTCTCTGAGATTACCTCCATTTTATCCTCTACATAACTTGTACGTACATTGCTGTTTGTGTGTTGTGTCTCCCCTATTAGAATGTGAGCTCTTTGAGGTCAGGGACTGTTTTTGCTTTTTTTGTATCCCCAACACTTAACACAGTGCCTGGCACATAGTAGGCATTTAGTAAATGATTGTTGACAGTTGACTGACTGACCCAGTGAAGCTTATGAGATCACTGAGAGACATGTAGAGAGAGAAGAGGAGAGTCCTGGGCCAGAGTCTTGGTTAACACCCATGCATAATGGGTGGGAGATGTATGATGGTCTAGCAAAGGAAATAATTTTCGACGTATTGGAGGAGAACAAAGAAAAGCAATAGCTCAGGAGTCAGTGGAGGAGAGAGAAGAGCTGGGGAAGGCAGCTGGGGGGAATACCTCAGGGATGGAATTTGAAAAGGATGACACAAGACAAAGGATTCAAGAGAAGAGGACAATAGTTGAAATGGTCAGTTATAGTCAGGGCTGTGGAGTCAACATCTGTACAGAAGAAAATCACTCTTCCCTGCTGCTAGGCCATCAGTCACCATCGCCTTGCTACTGTAGCTATCGCAAGCCCCCCAACTCTCCACTCCTGTAAATGTATCCTCACCTGATACCTTTTAACAAGAAGGCACTACCTTGGTACAGTTAAAACCCAGGAGTGGACAGATGGATGTATAAACATTTACATTTGCTTACCTATTCTTGTTCACGTATTCAAATACTTGTACATGTAAATGTAAGGCAAAATTATCAATAAAAATAAAGAAAGAGAAATTCATGACTAAAATTAATGTATACTATGGATTCACATCCTTAATGACTTTTCAAAACAATCTTGAAACATGGGGAGAAGGATAAAAAGTCAAACAGGACAAAATGAATGGAAGAGGATGTTCTCCCAGTGGGTCCACTCAGCAGGGTGGAAGGGTGACCACAGAAACAGACTAAACAGAGATGGGAATGACCAAATGAGTGGGGGGAAGCTGGAAGTGGTCAGGAGAGAGAAGCTGTTAGGGAATGTATGGCTGAATGAAGAGGGAAAGAAAAAATGGCTGTTAAGGGCTGGATATAAGTAGTGTGATCATTATTCTAGTGTGGGTGACCCCACACTAGAGGGGCAGAAATAATATTTATGACTTAAGATTTCTATACAAAAATACATAAAATGAACTAGTGTAGAGGGAGCTTGGGTGGGCTCCTGTTGCTATTGCAGCTGTTTTCTCTGCAGCTGGTCCTCCTAGCCCCTTGGCTCAACCTCTGCTGGTTCTTTGTATACCTGGTGGTTTGAATTATAAATTAGCCTGAGGGTGGAGAAAGTGGTCAGAAATCTTTTTTTTCCCTGAGCTTGAACTGCCTGCAGGTCCCTTCCTTCAGTTCCAGACTCAGTGATTGGGAAAGGTTTTAGATCCTTTTTATTCCTGTATTATGTACTTTTAAGTTTCATTTATTAAAGTAGGTTTAAGCTTGAACGTGCAGGACTAATCCAAATTTAGGTGTAGCCCACAATAACTAGAGTTCCTGAACTTAAAAGTCATAGATGTCATAGATATCACTTAGACGTGGGATGTGGCTCATGAACGGAGAATGTTAAATAGAAGAGTATACTTTATTCAGATAAAAGGGGTGATGAAATAATATTACATACTAGGATAGGGACCAGACCTGTGATTTCATCGACATAGGGAAATTCCCAAGTGAGAAAATGACCAATGCAGGTTAGCACCTTCTCTGCAATTTAGTCTCAGAGAACTAAGAACCCTGAAATGGTTTATGACTTGCCCACAGTCACACACGTAATACATGTCAGAGGCAGGGCTCGATCACAGGGCTTCCAAGCTTTGAGACCAGCTCTTTATCCACTATACCATACTGCCTGTCATAGCATTGTATTACTACTGCAACAAAAGTCACAAAGGGAGGTGAGGGTGAGTGAGATGGGGAACATGGTGAAGAGTAGTTAAGGATCAATGTAAAGACAGTGGCAGACTATACAATACTAGTTGTAAGTAGTACAATAGTTTAGGGAGTATGCCATACAGGCCTTCCTAGTCATGAGGAGTAAATGCGTGAGGAGTTCCAGAAGCCTTTCAAAAACCCAGCACAATGTATGGAAATATGTTTTGCATGACTTCACATGTATAATTGATATCATATTGCTTGCCTTTTCAAGGGGTGGGGGAGAGAGAGAAGGGAGGGAGAGAATTTGGAACTCAAAATTTTTAAAAATGAATGTTAAAACAATAACTTTCAAGACTTTGACAAGTACTTTGCAGAAATCTCAGTGTGTATATATATATACATATATATATATATAATACACATATATATGTATATACATACATACTAAAAACACCCTAGCGCAGAGAAATGAGTTAGTAGTGATGGAGAGGACTCAACTATCTGGATGTCTATTGGAGCTTTCTCTCTGCTCAAAGCAGAGCACCTGATAAATTCTTGACTTGATCATTTCTGTTCTTCAAAAGGTGAAGGAAACCAGAAGTGCTCTTCTGGCCCTGACTCAGATCTATAAAGATGAACTAGCTGCCAAGGTAAAAATGACTGGAATCTTGAGAGAAGGTGACCACACCTTAGATAGAGTCAATGAGAAGGAGGAGAAAGCTAGGAATAGTCTGACACCTATCCTTGATTCTGAAAGGGCAGATTTCAAAGAATTTAGAGAAAATGAAGGTAGGAGCCTCTTGACTAAAATAATAAAGGAGAAAAGGCTAAAGAGAGACAGGATTCTCTGAAGAATGACATTTTGACAACACAAACAAATAATTTCAATGAGGAAGGAAAGGAAGAATGATTTAAAGACACCAATGGGGCCAAACAGAGATCTCTGGGCAAGTAATGTAGATTTTAAAAAGCCATATGCAGAGGATGAAATACAGGATAGTTACATACAGGATGAAATAAAGGGTAGTTAACAGAATGAGCCAGTGTTCAGGAAGATAGCCACCCATAGTATTACTCCTAGAACCCTAGGAGTAATGACAGCTACCCTTCTGGAGCCCCAATCTGTCAGTAGCAGTGAGCCCCACAGGAGTGTTACATTTCATTTAATTTTTTTTTCTAATTGACAAACACTTATTTTATCTATCTTCCACTCCCCCAATAGAACAATAATAAATAATAATAAAAAAAGAAAAAGCCTCATAACAAATATGCAGATTCAAGCAAAACAAATTCCTACATTGGTCCTGCCCAAAAATATATGTCTCCTTCATTTTAAGCTCACCACCTCTCTGACAACCAGTCAATAAGCATTTATTAAGCACTTAACTGCTTGCAAGGCACCATGCTAAGTACTGAGAATATAAATACAAGCAGCTAGTGTGCTTTATCTTCAGCTCTTTGGAATTGTGGTTTGTCATTGTATTGATCAAAGTTCAATGCAAAGTTCAGACTCTTTCAAACTTGTTTTTTTTTTTTTACAATGTTGTCATGGTATAAACTGTTCTAGTTCTGCTCACTTCATTCTACATTAGTTCATAGTGGCCTTCCTAGTTTTCTCCATTTTGTCATTTCTTATGGAATACTAATATGTGCCTACCTTTCCATAGTCCCTTCAACATTGATTATTCCTCTCATTTGTCATCTTTACTAAATTGCTTTGTAGGAGGTAGAACCTCAGAATTGTTTTTATTTGCATTTCTCTTACATTTAGTGATTTGGAGCATTCTTTCATATGGATGTTAATAGTTTTCAATTCCTTGAAGAACTGTTCATATACTTTGAACACTCATCTATCATGTAATGGGTTTTGGTCTTACATATTTCTCTTAGTTCTTATATATCTTGGGTATCAGAGATATTTTTTACCAATTGATCTCTTCCTATCCTAGATACATTAATTTTGTTCATGCAAAAGCTTTTCAATTTTAATTTTCAATTTCAGCTTATCTATTTTCTTTTATAATTATCTCTAATCAGAAGTGACTTGCCCAGGGTCACACAGCTAGTAAATGTCAAGTGTCTAAGGCCTGTTTGAACTCAGGTTCTCCTGACTCCAGGACTGGTCCTCTATCCACTCCACCACCTAGCTGCCCCTAACTCCTACATTCTTGTAGAAGCTAATGTTTAAATTTCCAATGTGAGCATTTATACCTTGGTAATCTGATGTTGGACTTAATATTAGAGTTGGGCTTTGCACTCTTCTGGAGGGAAGGTCTAGGCTGGTCCTGTTGCTCCTTTCTTGGGGGTATTGAGTGCTATGTCATTCCAGGCTCTCAGGGTCAGCTCAGGCTGGGGACCTACAAGCTTCCAATACCCTCAAAGTGGTCTAATCCAGGGCAAAGTCTGATTACTGCTCCTCAGGTCTGAACTCTCCAAATTCTTGACCTGGGTTTGGTTCTAGGCAATATGAGACTACTGCTAGACTCAGCCATTATCCGCCATCTGGAAAGCTCTGCTGATTCCAAGTAACAGAACTGTAGGCTTCCCTTTGGCCTGAGATTCCTACCCTGGAATGGTCTGGGTTTGGGACCTCATCTTGCCTGGGCCCTCGAGTGCTCCCTGCACAGGCACTCCTGGCCAGACCCTGACCCCAGTGTCCAAAGACCTCTCTATCTGTCTCTCTATGCTGACCTGAGCTGGAAAAATGACCCACGGTGACTTTTTCTTGGATTTCCCCATCAGGATTTGGTCTGGTATGTTTTCTAGATCTGTTTGGAGAATTGTTTTTGGTGGGAGGAGCTCACTGTACTGCTTTTCTACTCTGCCACCTTGGCTCTGCTTCTGAGCTTATGTTCTAATGGGGGAGGCAAGTCCATATAAAATAATAAATAATAAATACATAATGAACCTCATGGCCCACAGCAGTTCATCCTTCTCACTCTAATGCAGCCAGGGAGGAAAGAGAGAGACCAATTTATCTGATTAATGTTTCTTGTATGCATACTGAATTCATGTTCAGTCTCCAGTGAAAAGGCTCCTCTTTGCCACACAATAGGCAGACAGGAAACAGTCGTAGAATACCTATGCATGCTGTACATGCTCATAAGGATTGCACTCTAATTGCCCAGTCCCCTGTTTCAAATAAAGTATATATAAAATAATCAGTAGTTAAAAAACCCAACAAAGGTAGCATCTAGAAGAAGGGGTGTTTATGGTCCTCCTGTCTTACCGTGTCTAAAGCCTGGCCTTCAGTTCTGTGCACCACATTTTAGTAAGGACATTGACAAGCTGTAGCACATCCCAAATGAGGATGGTGACTATGTCACACACGAACCAGTGGAAGGAACTGTGGATGTTTAGTCTGGAGAGGAAAAGACTCAGGGGCCTCATGAGAGCTGTCTTTAAGTATTTTAAGGGTTGTTTTATGGAACAGGGGTTAGGCATGTTTTATTTGGCCATGGAGGACAAAACTCATATTAGTGAGTGAGACTCCTTTCTCTTTAGATCCTATGCCAGAACTCCTTGAAATACTCTTCCCATCAACATGTGTTTCTTTTACATGCGTTCCAAGAGCCTGGTGAACTTGGGCAGTAGTGCATCTTGGCTTATTGGACTCCGCAATACATTCTTCCAGGTCCTTCTTTGGAAATAAGAGTGTAAAACATGAAGAATGAAAATCTATGTTGGGACAATTTTAGCTCAAAGATAGATATCCAAATCATTGTTCATCAAAATGGGATTAGGTTCAATCAGATAGTATTGTGCCTAAGGGGCTTAGCTTTAGCTGCTCACATTACAGACGTCTCTGGCAGAGAAGGGAGATGAACCCGACTAAAGTGAGAAGAAGAAGGTAAGCTCACTGAATCATGTGACAGAAGTGGAGGCTACAACTTGCAGGGAAAGCACAGCTCGGCACACAGGCCAGAGCAGGAAGGGTAGATTTCCCAGGATACCCTTGGATGGTTCTTTCTGAGGTATGCTGAAATTCCTGGGTGGTTAGAAATAGCAAGCGTCAGAGCCTGTCAGTCTTCAGAAAGCCAGAGAACGAGAAAGCAGAAGCCCCACTGAGTTCCTCTCCAAGCCAGGAAAAAAAACCCAAACCCCCAAACCTTGTAAGACTACCCTTCCCAAAACAACAAGTGGTGAAAGAGAGTAAGAGAGAAGAGGGAATAAAGCCTGCTCTTACTCTTCAGTTTTCACAACTGCAGAGTATGTAGATGTCACTGTTACCACCTGCTTTCTCATGGATAGGGATTTAGACTATGTTTTGTACCATGGTAAGACTTCTATTTGCTTGTTTTCCCCAAACATTTGTTTCTTCTCTACAAATTACATAAATGTAAAAGAGAGAATTATAGGTTGGGTATTTACTGAGGGATGGGGAAAAAAAGGACGTACTGTGCGGACATTCTGTAGATTGTGTTCTTCTAGTGTCACTCTGGGAATTATATACTGGCTTTGCATGGTTTTGCTAGGCCTAGTTTCTTAAATCCTATTCTGATCATGGGTAAAGTTTGATCCTAGAATTGTCATTTCATTCAGGATGATTTCCTTATCTCCAAGGGAAATAACTGTCAGGCCTCCAGTCAGCCCAATAGGGGCTGCCCATTTCAAGCTTGGAAAACAATGAGGTCTTAAGAAAAGTCCTCCCACTACTTTCCTGAGGCAGCTCCTCTAAAATTGGACCCACTGCTCCTAGACAGTCACCTGTGATCGATCCAGTAGTCAAACATGGCACACAGAGCCGTTATTGTGGCTTCAGTTTGACCCACAAGCACTAGGAGCAATGAGGAGAAGTTGCAAAGGCAAATTTCACTCACAATAAAGAAAAACCAGAATAATGCTAGTTTCAGAGTGGGAGGGACCTTAGAGGCCCTCTAGTCCAACCTGAACAAGGACCTCCTCTACATCCTGCTCAATTTGTCATCATCTAGCCTTTGCTTGACGACCTGTTACTATGGGGAACCAACTACATCAGCCCAAGTTGGGCAGCCTTGAAGTCTTCAAGTGAAGGTTGAATGATCATTTGCTCAGGGTCAGTAGGAAATGGGAAAAAGAAAATCCCTGCTTCTGATTGGCCAGGGCAATGGCAGTAGCCATCTTAGCATACCTGGCAGACATTCCAGAGATATCAGTTCCTTACTGAGCAGACTATCACTTCCTCTAAAGTTCATCTGCCTAATCCTCACTCACTCACCTAGACAGGTGTCCCTAGTTCCTGCTTGCTTTTTGGCTCTCTGCAGATCCAGTATCTGTGACTCTAACTGGGATATGACTTTGGGTTTGGAAACTAGAAGCCTGGTGCTCCAGTCGGGAAATGAGACATCTGTTTATCTCCTTCCAGACAAGGCCAGACAAGCCTGAGCGTCACAACTTGCTTCAGGCTTTACTGAGAAAATTGTGGCGTTCAGCTGAAGCTCCCTTTTCTCCCCACTTCTATTAATTCAACCTCCGGGGCCCACTCTCCTCCCTTGCACCAGTCTCAGAAGAGGCAAGGGGGTCCCTCCTGACAGAGTTGATGTACTCATGATGCAGAACAAGGCATATATTTTTTGGATGGGTCCAATTCAGGAATTTGTTTTGCTTAACTATGTTTATTTGCTACAAGGCTTTTGTTTTTCTTTCTCTTTTCAAGGCAGGGGGAGGGGAGAAGGAGAGAAAAGAGATTTTTTTAATTGGGAAAAATTAAGTAAAGTCTAGAAAAAGAAAAGGTGGTCTTTGCCCTTACCAAGGCCAACTTCTCCATCTGTGTCCCTGTTCTCATCTCCTCTTGTTTCTTCTGGAAAAGGGGCCTGTACCCCTTCAATCATCCCCTCTCTCTTTCTAATCTTCAATCTTTTTTTATGCATTGTTTTCTTCCATGCTAGTTATAAACACATCTGGGTCTTCAACATTCTTAAAAAGCTTACAGTTGACTCTGCCATCTTTTCAAGCTATCAGCTTATATCTCTCATCTGTTTCACTGCCAAACTTCTAGAAAAAAACTGTACACACTTGTTGCCTCCTTCCTCACTTCCCACTCATGTCTTAATCCCTTGCAGCTTGGCTTCTGACCCCATCATTCAACTGAAGCTGCTCTCTCCAAGGTTACCAAGGATCTACTAACTTCTGAATCAAATCACTTGAATTTTCTCAGTTGTCATCCTTTTTGTGTTCCCTGGAACATTCCCAAACCATGCCACCTATACTCAGGTCATCCTCCTCATCTCCCTCCCACTGAATTCTAGACTCTGCCCTTGGGACTCTGGGCTCTTATAAGTGAGCTTTTGCCTTATGTGGCCCAGAACCAGGCACCCACTTCACTTCCTGGCCATTTCCATATCATGCTGCTGATGGGGTGCTTGGGTGCTTGTGTTTGAGTGCTTGTGCTTGGACTTGGACTCCAATTTCTCCCTAGTCTCAGAAACAGTGTCTCTGACAACCACTCCCCAACCCAAGGACACTGTGCCTAGCAATTACTCATGCGTGGGCCCCAGCAAGACCCTGATCTCTCTCCCTGGTAAAGCTACACAAAGCTGGGTGAGAGAGTGCTGGGCTGCTCAGGCCCTAGCCCTCAGATCATGTCTCTGGAAGCCTCCCAATTCCTTAGTAAGTTCCTGTCTTGTGAGAAAGCTTTCCCTTGTTGCAGAGCATTCTCTCATCAAGACAGAGGGAGAGGGGTGCCTTGCCCAGACCAAGGAGTTTTGTCCTTGGCTGGCCCAAGGACTCTTCCTCCTGCCAGACTCCAAAGATCCATACCTCTGTCATCTCCCTCCCTGTCTGGTATACTCCCTGTTACTTTCCCATCCATAGCTCCCAAAGACACCTGGACCTTTGGTTTACCTAATGTCCCCGGCATTCCTTTCCCATGCCCTTTTCCATATAAACCCTAGCTCCATCCTCAGTCTCTTGCAAGTTCCTTAAGAATCCTTGCCCGCTGAAAAGCGTAACAATAAATCTTTGCCACCTTGACTTAAAGAATGCTTGAGTCTGTGAATTCATTCCAGCCGACCCTGTCCTGTACACCAGTCTTTGAGGGGTCTCAACCTCTCAGACCACAACAGAAACACAATAACCACAATATCATAAAGGAAAAGAACACTCAAAGACATTAGAACTCTGATCAATGCAGTGACCAATCTTGTACCCTGGAGAAAATGCCAGATTTAGAGCCAGAGGAGCTGGGTTCAAATTCTGGCTCTCTTACCTGTGCAACCTTGGGTAAGCCACTTCACTACTCTTAGCTATAAGACATGGGGGTGGGCTAAATGACCTCTAAGATGCTTGCCAGCTCTAAGACTGGAAACAGATTTCCTTCCCAAGGAAGATGGTAGACCGTAAGTGTGGAAGGAGGTAGAGGCTCAAACCTGTTTGTTTCCTTTTGCTTAATTGAATTTTTTTGTTATAAGGGAGGATTCTGTTGGGGGATGGCAGGTATGATTGGGAAGTGAAAGCAATGGTTAAAAAAAAAAAAGGTCAATAAAAGGGTCAAGAAAACAAAGCCAATGTGGTGATCACTACTGTGTCTGAGTTATTAAAGAGTAGGTAGAAACATATTCCGGAAGGAATGGAGAGGCTACAGACCCATACAGTCATTTACCACCTCTTGCTGATTCCATTTTTTGTTTTTTGTTAAGCTGGGCTCAATTTCCTGGATTGTTTTTCTTCTTTTATTTTGGTCTTACTCTTAAAAAGTTGCCTGGGGCTCCAAAACTATAAATTGCAAGTGAGTTGCTAATCTGCATTGCTAGAGGGAGTCTCCTCTTTGGGAGGCCTCTTGTAGAATGGAGTTATACCCAACCCAACCCCCCCCACAAGAGCTGGAATTCTTCTGTTTCAGGGGTTCTTAGCATTTTTTTTTTGGTTCTTAGCCTTTTTGTGTGTCCTGGACCCCTTGGGCACTCTGTGAAGCCTGTGGACCCCTTCTCAGAATCATGGTTTTAAATGCATAAAATAAAATGCAAAGGATTACAAAGGAAACCAGTTCTATTGAAATACAGTTAGCCAATCGAGTTCAGAGCCCAGCTTAGGAGCCTCTGGTTTGAAAACCTGTTATTTGTTAGTGGAAGCAAAAGAAAATGTATATCTTTTTTTTAAATAGGGCTTCATCTACCTCACTCATTTTAGTAATATATCAGGATTGTTGACAAGTGCTGAGCATTGGGAACCAGCTGATAACCAATACTGGACGGAAGGCCTCTTTTTGCATTAACCACCTTCACAAGGATGCCTCTGATAAGGCATTAGGATTCACTCAAGGACATTATGATTGGTGGAGGGACTACAGTAATCACATTGCAATGGAAAGAATGCTGATTTGGGAGCCCAAGGGCCTGGGCTCATATCTGGAATCTGCCATTTACTAACCTTGCCACAGTGGGCAGGGCCCAGTTTTCTCCTCTGCAAAATGAGAGGGTAGGACTCTGGATCTCCTACCCTGTTACATGTCTATGACCTCCAAAGTCCCTCCTATCTCTCAAACTATGATCTTAAGGTGGGAAGCCATTTCAGTTTCTCAAGCAGGTAAGTGACATACAATGAAATAATGAAATACTGGCTGAAACAATGAAGCTAGTTGTTGGGGTCAGGGGTGAGGTAGGGAAGGGGTAGGGAAGGAAACCAGACTTGTTCACACAAGGCAGGGAAACGTTGAGGGAAGAGGGTGTGCCAGACAGAGTTATGGTAGGGCAGCCCAGACTCCAAGATCCTGGAAAAGCTGGGGCTGCTAGAACACACATGACTGAGCCCAGTTCCAGCAAAGTAGGGAATCAGTTAAGGGGAAAGGCTGAACACTAGGTCTTCTGATGCCTTCTGCTCCTCCCCCTTCCCCCTCCCATCCCCAAGCCACTTGAAGTAAAGCTGGTCGAGCAGGTTTATCTTCTGGGATAGCCCTCCAAGTAGGACTGGAATGATTTTAGCACTCCTCCTTCAGCTTCCTCCTCTACCACCAGCCCCCCCCCCCCACCTCCTTACCTATTTGATGAAGCCTGAAATTCCTTTAATCAATCCACAAGACTTCATTAAGTTCCCATAGGTGACAGGCACTATACTAAGAACTGGAGATGCAAAGACAATGTGTGAAATAATCCCTACTTCAGCAGAGGATAAAGTCTTTTAGGCAATAATTAATACTATAGTAATTAGGTAGTAATAAACAAAAAGGCAGTCTGTTTGAAGTAACACTAACAAATGTATACCAGTGTTGGCAGTCAAGCACATTTAAATGTGTGCTATCTGATCCTTTTCTGTTTTGAACTTTAAGGGCTTTAAGGTGAGGGTCCCATGGGGTCCCTTAAGGAGAGTACTGCAACATGAAGGGGATAGGGGAGTGGAAGGCAGTGGAATGAGGCTATTAAGACAAGAAGGATGGGCCTAGCATGAAAAGATGATGAAAGGAAGAAGTATCCAAAGATAGATTTCACTTGTTTTTCTATTTTGTCTGCTGCTGGCCTTGTCCCAATGTCTACCACTCACACACATACCCACTTGGAAACTTTCCTCCTGCCTCAGGCCTTACCCACTGCTCAGTCATTCATTCTCACACTGATACTCTGAAAATCAAGAACACTTCTAAGAGACAGAGAAGGAGGTGTTAAGGAGAAGAAAGTCAGTCACTAAGCACTTACTTAGTGCCTACTATATACTAAGCACTATGCTTAAGAAAGTAAAAAATAGGGGCACCTAGGTGGCACAGTGGATAGAGCACTGGCCCTGAAGTCAGGAGGACCTGAGTTCAAATCCAGTCTCAGACCAAACACTTGACACTTACTAGGTGTGTGACCCTGGGCAAGCCACTTAGCCCCAATTGCCTAATTAAAGAAGAAGAAGAAGAAGAAGAAGAAGAAGAAGAAGAAGAAGAAGAAGAAGAAGAAGAAGCAAAGATTAAAAAAAAAGAATGAAAAAATAGAAGAAAATGTGAAACATCTCATTGGAAAAATAACTGATGTGGAAAATAAATTGAATAGAAAACATTTAAGAATTATTGGATTACCTGAAAACCATGATAAAAAAAAGAGCCTAGACATCATATTTCAAGAAATTATTGAGGAAAACTGCCCTGATATCCTAGAATCAGAAGGTTAAATAGAAATTGAAAAAATCCACTGATCACCTCCTAAAAGACATCCCAAAATGAAAACTCCCAGGAATATTACAACCAAACTCCAGAGCTCCCATATCAAGAAATAAATATTTCAAGCAAACAGAAAGAAACAATTTAAATATCATGGAGTCACAGTTAGGATAACACAAGATTTAGCAGCTTTTAACTAAATGATCAGAGGGCTTAGAATGTGATATTACAGAGAGCAAAGGAGTTAGGATTATAACCAAGAATAACTTGGCCAGCAAAACTGAGTATAATCCTTCATGGGAAAAATGGACATTTAATAAAATAAAGAGCTTTCAAGCATTCTTGATGAAATGACCAGAGCTGAATAGAAAATCTGATGTTCAAATATAAGACTCAAGAAAAGCATAGAAAGGTAAACAGGAAAAAGAAATCACAAGGGATTCAGTAAGGTTAAACTGTTTGCATTCCTACATGGGAAGATAATACTTGTAAATCCTAAGGACTTCATCATTATTCAGGCAGTGAGGAGTATATATAAACAGAGGGCATAGCTGTGAATTGATGATGATGAGATGATATCAAATAATAAAATTAAGGGATGGGAAGAGAGACGTACTAGGAGAAGGGGGAAGGGAGAGGTAGAATGGAATAAATTATCTCACCTAAAAGAGGCATGAAAAGAGCTTTTATAGTGGAGGGGAAGATGGGGGGGTGGGAAATTCTTGAACCTTACTCTCATCAGAATTGGCTAAAAGAGGGAATAATATACACACAGTTGGGTATAGAAATTTATTTTACTCTACAGGGAAGTAAGAGGAGAGGGAGGTAAGAGAAGTGGGAAGGACTGATAGAAAAGAGGGTGGACTAGAGGAGGTAGTGGTCAGAAGCAAAACACTTTTAAGAAGGGACAGGGTGAAAGGAGAGAGAGAGAAGGGTGAATAGGGGGAAAATAGGATGGAGGGAAATATACAGTTAGTAATCATAACTGTAAATGTGAATGGGATGAACTTACCCATAAAACAGAAGTGGATAGCAGAGTGGATTAAAAACTAGAATCCTACAATTTGTTGTTTACAAGAAACAAACCTGAAGCAGAGAGACACAAACACATTAAAAGTAAGGGGCTGGGGCAAATTCTATTATGCTTCAGCTGAAGTAAAAAAAAAAAGCAGGGATAGCAATCATGATCTCAGACAAAGCAAAAGCAAAAATAGATCTAATTTAAAAAAATTTTTTTTAGTTTTTTTTAATTAATTTATTTTGATTTATCAATAATCACTTCCATATGCTTTTGAGTTTACAATTTTTCTCCCCCTTCCTCCCCACCCCTCTCCTTAAGACAGCACACCATCTAATATAGGCTATACATTTACATTCATATTAAACATATTTTCACATTACTGATGTTGTAAGTAAAAATTACAACTAATAGGAGGAACCATCAGAAAGAGGAAACAAAACTCAACAGAAGAGAAAAGAAAATAGCAATTCGACTTCCATAGTTCTTTTGTTGGGTGTGGATAGCATTTTCCATCACAAGGCCTCTGGAGATGTCTTAGATCCTTGTATTTCCAGGAAGGGTTAAGCTTATCAATATTAGTCATCACACAACGTGGCTGTTACTGTGTACGATGTTCTCTTGGTTCCGCTCACTTCACTCAGTATCAGACCACACAAGTCTTTCCAGGTTTTTCTGAAGTCAGCCTGTTCATCATTTCTTATAGCATAATAGTATTCCATCACATTCATATACCACAACTTGCTCAGCCATTCCCCAATTGATGGGCATCCTCTCAATTTCCAATTCTTTGCCACCACAAAAAGAGCTGCTATGAATATTTTTGTACATGTAGATCTGTTTCTGTGATCTCTTTGGGATATAGCCCTAGAAGTGCTATTGCTGGGTCAAAGGTATGCACATTTTTATAGCCCTTTGGGCATAGTTCCAAATTGCTCTCCAAAATGGTTGAATCAGTTCACAACTCCACCAACAATGCATGAGTGTTCCAATTTTCCCACATCTTCTCCAACATTTATCATTTTCCTGTTTTGTCATGTTGGCCATTCTGATAGGTGTGATGTGGTACCTCAGAGTTGTTTTGATTTGCATTTCTCTAAGCAATAGTGATTTAGAGCATTTTTTCATATGATTATAGATGGCTTTAATTTCTTCATCTGAGAATTGACTGTTCATATCCTTTGACCATTTATTAATTGGGGAATGACTTGTATTCTTATAAATTTGACTTAATTCTCTATATATTTTAGAAATGAGGCCCTTATCAGAGACACTGGTTGTAAAAATTCTTTCCCAATTTTCTACCTTCCTTCTAATCTTAGTTGCATTGACTGTGTTTGTACAAAAACTTTTCAATTTAATGTAATCAAAATTATCTATTTTGCTTTTCATAATGTGCTCTATCTCCTGTTTGGTCATGAATTCTATTCTCCATAGATTTGACAGGTAAACTATTCCTTGCTCTCCCAGTTTGCTTATAGTATCAGCCTTTATATCTAAATCATATACCCATTTTGACTTTATTTTGGTATATGGTGTGAGATTTTGGTCTATGCCTAGTTTCTGCCATGCTCTTTTCCAGTTTTCCCAGCAGTTTTTTTCAAAGAGTGGGTTCTTATTCCAGAAGCTGGGGTCTTTGGGTTTATCAAATAATAGATTACTATAGTCATTGACTACTGTGTCTTACATACTTAACCTATTCCACTGATCCACCACTCTATTTCTTAGCCAGTACCAAGCAGTTTTGATGATTGCTGCTTTATAATACAATTTAAGATCTGGAATGGCTAGGCCACTTTCCCCTGCATTTCTTTTCATTAGTTCTCTTGATATTCTGGACCTTTTGTTCTTCCAAATGAATCTTGTTATTATTTTTTCTAACTCTATAAAATAATTTTTTGGTAGTTTGATTGGTATGGCACTGAAGAAGTAAATTAGCTTAGGTAGAATTGTCATTTTTATTATATTAGCTTGGCCTACCCATGAGCAACTGATGTTTTTCCAATTATTTAGATCTGACTTTATTTGCATGAAAAGTGTTTTGTATGTGTTCATAGAGTTCCTGGGTTTGTTTCGGGAGGTACACTCCTAAATATTTTATAATGTCTACAGTAAGTTTAAATGGAATTTCTCTTTCTGTCTCTTGCTGTTGGGCTTTGTTGGTAATATATAGAAATGCTGATGATTTATGTGGGTTTATTTTATAGCCTGCAACTTTGCTAAAGTTGTTTATTATTTCAAGTAGTTTTTTACTTGATTCTCTGGGATTCTCTAAGTATAGCATTATGTCATCTGCAAAGAGTGATAGCTTTGTTTCTTCTTTGCCTATCCTAACACCTTCAATGTCTTTTTCTTCTCTTATTGCTAAAGCTAATGTTTCCAGTACAATGTTGAATAACAGTGGTGATAATGGACATCCTTGTTTCACCCCCGATCTTAAAATTAGATCTAATTTAAAGAGATAAGCAGGGAAACTACATTTTGCTAAAATAAACCATAGTCAATGAAGTAATATCAATATTAAACATATATGCACCAAATAGTATAACATCCAAATTTTTAAAGTAAAAGTTAAATGAGTTAAAGGAGGAAATAGGCAGTAAAACTTTGCTAGTGGAGGACCTCAACTTTTCCCTCTCAGAACTAGATAAATCTAGCAAAAAAAAAAAGAAAGAAAAATTAAGGAGATGAATAGAATTTTAGAAATATTAGATAAGATAGATCTCTGGAGAAAATTGAATGGAAATAGAAAGTATATATCTTTGCCTTCACAAAAACTGACCATGTTTTAGGGCATAAAAACCTCACAACCAAATGCAGAAAATCAGAAATATTAAATTCATCATTTTCAGATCATAATGCAATAAAATTATATTCAAGAAAGGGCCATGGAAACATAGATTAAAAATTAATTGGAAATGAAATAATCTAATCTTAAAGGATGAATGGATCTGAGAACAAACCATAGAAATAATAATTTCATTAAAGAGAATGACAACAATGAGAGAACATACTAAAATTTATGAGACGCAACCAAAGTTGTACTTAGGAGAAATTTTCTATCTCTAAACACTTACATTAATAAAATAGAGAAAGAGTATATCAGTGAATTAGATATGCAACTAAAAAAAGCTAGAAAAAGAACAAATTTTAAATCCCGAACTAAACACCAAATTGGAAATCCTGAAAATCAAAGAAGAGATTCATAAAATTGAAATTAGGAAAACTATTGAACTAATAAATAAAAGTAGGAGCTGGCTTTATGGGAAAAAACAAAATAGATAAACCATTGGTTAATTTGATTTAAGAAAGAGAGAAGAAAACCAAATCAGCAGTATCAAAAATGGAAAGGGTGAATTTGCCACCAATGAAGATGAAATTAAAGCAATTATTAGGAGCTATTTTGCCCAATTATATGCCAATAAGTCTAACAATCTAAGTGAAATGGATGAATATTTACAAAAATATAAATTACCCAGAGTAACAGAAGAGGAAATAGAATACTTAAATAACCCTATCTTAGAAAAAAAATTAAAGAAGCCATAAATTAGCTTCCTAAGAAAAAATCTCCATAGCAGCTCTTTTTGTGGTGACAAAGAATTGGAAATTGAAGAGATGCCCATCAATTGGGGAATGGCTGAACAAGTTGTAGTATATGATTGTGATGGTATACTATTGTGCTATAAGAAATGATGAGCAGGATGCTTTCAGAGAAACCTGGAAAGATTTACATGAACTGATGCAAAGTGAAGTGAGCAGGACCAGAAGAATAGGGTATACAGTAACAGTAATATTATATGATGATCACCTGTGAATGACTTAGCTATTCTCAGCAACACAATGATCCAAGACAATTCTGAAGGACTTTATGAAGAATACCATCCACTTCCAGAGAAAGAACTGATGGGATTTGAATGCAGATCAAAGCATACTTTTTCTTTCTTTATTTTTCTTGTTTTTTTTTGTTTTGATCTATGTTTTCTTTAATAATGCGGCTAATATGGAAATATGTTTCTCATGACTGCACACATGTGATCTGTATCAAATTGCCTGCCTTCTCAAGGAAGGGGAAGGGAGGAAGAAAGGAAGAGAATTTGGAACTCAATTTTAAAAAAATGAATATTAAAAACTGTTTTTATATGTAATTGAAAAAAAAATAAGAAAATTTCCACATAAAAAAGAAGATTGTGTGAAGAGAGGAAGTGGAGGCATTGATTGCGTTTATCAAGGAGTTTAGTCATGAAAGGGAAGGGAGATATAGGGCAATAACAAGTGAGGATGTTGGGATAAAGGGAAGGAAACTTTAAGCATGGAGAGGCATGGAAATGTTTCTAGACAGCAAGGAAGTAATCAATAGATATGAAAAAACTGAATATTAGCAAGAAAGTAAGACAATCTCCTGGAGAAGATGGGAAAGAATGGAATCACTTATGAGTGAAAAGAGGTTTCCTTCGACAAGGAGAAGAGCCGCTTCATATGAAGCAGGAGTGAAAGAGCTAGTAGGGGAAAACATCTAAGTGATGTGAGAGAAGGAGGGAAAAGAAGGAACTCTAAGCAAAGAGCCTCATTTTTTTCTGTGAATTGTAAAGCAAGATCTTCAGCTGAGAGGATGGAGGGAGGGGTACCATAAAGGCTTGAGGAGGGATGAAAATGTTTAGAATAGCCTCTGTGGTGAGTGGGATAGTGAATCAATTAGGGGGGAGTAAAAGGATTGCTTTTCTACAGAAAAGGCACAGTTGAGATTTTATAACATAAATCTGTAGTGGACTCAGCACAGTTTCATGATTTTCTCTAGCTTCATTCAAAAAATGAATAGGAGCAAAGGCAGCAGACTGTGGGAGTAGTACATGGTTGGAGATTGACAAGGCATAATAGGCAACAAGACAAGGGAGCAAAAAGGACTTGAATGTAGAGGATAGTGTAGTGTTAAAATGTCTGACCAGCTCTGTTTGTAGTTGAGGTGGAGCAGAGGAGTAGGTCCTAGGAACTGAGTGGATTGAAGAACTGGTAAGTTAGGATGTTCGGAAAAAAAAAAGAAAAACAAAATGAGTTCCATCCAGTGATGTTCATGGCCCTTCTCTCTGGTCTTGGGAAATGAAAGGGCTACTTCTCACCTGTGGCAGAATGGGAAGAATGAGGAGTCATACCCAAATTTGGTTTGATGAGGAGAAGGAAGTAAAGATTTATGGCTTGGTGAGTCTGGAAGCCAGCCACAAGGCAAAACTAATCTTCCTCCTAGTTTCCTTCTCTCTCCAGTCTGCCTTCTTCAGATTACCCTTCCTAGAGGGGTGAAGAGAATGGTCATTATGTTCCTGATGTCTAGGTGAATAGTGTATTTATCTTCATAAGTGCCATCTTGTATCACAAAGTATGGACTCCTTTCCTTTCTTCCTCCTGGAGTTTCTCTCCCCAGCCAAAATCCATCTCCAGGGATCAAAGCCTTAGTTCCTATCTGGGTTCACCTGGGTAGATGATGGGTCATTAAAAATGTTCCCTACTCACCTGGTATTTTCCCTCAAAGACTGTTTGCTCATTCTTGTCCTGCTATAAAAATGATGAGCAAGGGGCAGCTAGGTGGCGCAGTGGATAGAGCACCGGCCCTGAAGTCAGGAGGACTTGAGTTCAAATCCAGCCTCTGTCACATAACACTTACTAGCTGTGTGACCCTGGGCAAGTCACTTAACCCCAACTGACAAAGCAAAAAAAAAAAAAAAATGATGAGCAAACAGGCCCTGGGGCTTATCCCATTCTGCCAGAAATGTCCATTTGAGGCTCTTTTTATGGCTCTGGCTGGTGATTAAAGGAAGAATGACACCAGTCCTGTTTGTTTAGTGTGGATTTAGTGTTTGTGGACCAGACTCTAAATCCTGATGGTACAGAAGGCTGAGAAGGAGTGGTCAAGCAGATAGGAGGAGAAACAATAGAATATAATGTCACCGAAATCCAGGGATGAGATATTATCTAGGTCTAAGAGGAGGGAATAGTTAACAGTATCAAATGAATGAATGAGTAAAAAAGCATATATTAGTGTTTACTATGTGCCAAGTACTATTCTAAGTGCTTCTAGGGATACAAATGCAAGCAAGCAAGACAGTCCCTGCCCTTAAGGAGCTTACATTCTACTGGGGGAGATAACACATAAAGGGGAACTAGAATGGGGGTAGGGTACACATAGCAGTGTTGCAGTCTGAGAAGTTGAGACCCCTCAAAGACTGGTGTACAGGACAGGGTCGTCTGTAATGAATTCACAGACTCAAGCATTCTTTAAGTCAAAGTGGCAAAGATTTATTGTTACGCTTTTCAGCGGGCAAGGATTCTTAAGGAACCTGCAAAAGACTGAGGATAGAGCTAGGGTTTATATGGAAAAGGGCATGGGAAAGGAATGCCAGGGACACTGATGAGGTAAGTCTTTGGGAGCTATGGATCAGAAAATACAGGGAGTATACCAGACAGGGAGGGAGATGACAGAGGTATGGATCTTTGGAGTCTGGCAGGAGGAAGAGTCCTTAGGCTGGCCAAGGACAAAACTCCTTGGGCCAGACAAGGCACCCCTCTCCCTCTGTCTTGATGAGAGAATGCTCTGCAACAAGGGAAAGCTTTCTCACAAGACAGGAACTTACTAAGGAATTGGGAGGCTTCCAGAGACATGATCTGAGGGCTGGGGCCTGAGCAGCCCAGCACTCTCTCACCCAGCTTTGTGTAGCTTTACCAGGGAGAGAGATCAGGGTCTTGCTGGGGCCCACGCATGAGTAATTGCTAGGCACAGTGTCCTTGGGCTGGGGAGTGATTGTCAGAGACAGTGTTTCTGAGACTAGGGAGAAATTGGGGTCCAAGTCCAAGCACAAGCACTCAAACACAAGCACCCAAGCACCCCATCATTTCCTGATCTTTTAAAACTAGAAATCCTATTAGAAGAGCTAGTTTTCTACTGAGAGGGATCTGGAGATACATGCCATTCTGTCTTACTTCATCCTTCAGGAATAATAATTTCCTGGCTGTCATTTCTTCAGGATATATGTGACTTTATTTCTAATTGGCTTGAATGAAATCCTTGAAAATTGCATTAGTAATTAGTAATTACTGTATCAGGCAATTATTTTTGGATTAGATGGTATCAGAGTTTAAGAGTACAGTGAGTTTCTCCACAAAAACTTCAATTCAAACATTTATTAAGTGCTTACTGTGTGCTAGGCCCTAGAGATACAAAGACCAAAAACCGAAAACAGGTGCTACTCTCAGGAAGCTTCCATTCTTCTGGGGGAGGAGTGCTTTACAACATGAAAACAGGATAATTTGGAGATAATATAGTACTGACAACTTGGAGAATCAGGAAGAACTTCCCATAGCAGGAGGCACATCAGCTAAGCCATGGAGGAAACAAAGGATTCTTTTTTTATATATTTTATTTTTTTCCAATTACATGTAAAAAAATATTAACATTTATTTTTAAAATCTTGAGTTCCAAATTCTTTCCTTTCCTCTTTTCTCTCCCCTCCTTATCAAGAAGGCAAGCAATTTGATATAGACTATACATGAGCAGTCATGCAAAACTTGGATGATTGTATTGCTGAGAATAGCTGTCGTTCACAGATGATCATTGAACAATGTGACTGTTACTGTGCACAACATTCTCTTGGTTCTGCTCGCTTCCCTCAGCATCAGTTCACATAAGTCTTTCCAGGTTTTTCTGAAGTCTGCTTGCTCATCATTTCTTATAGCACAATAGTATTCCATTACATTCATATACCACAACTTGCTCAGCTATTCCCTGATTGATGGGCATCCTCTCAATTTCCAATTCTTTGCCACCACAAAAAGAGCTGCTATAAATATCTTTGTACAAATGTTCTGGAAATGAAGGAGTCTAAGAGGCAGAGGTGAGGAGGGAGAGCATTCCAGGCATAGAGGCATGGCCTGTGCAAAAGCATGGAGATAGGAGATGAGAAATCAAGTTTGAGGACTATTTAGCAGGAATATAGAGTATGTGAAGGGGAGTAATGCAAAATAAAACTAGAAAGGGGAAGGGAATAAGCATTTATTAAGCACCTACTATATGCTAAGTACTGTGATTAGGTGTTTTTCGAATTTTTGTCTCATTTGATCCATACAACAACTTTGGAGGGTAAGTGGTGTTATAATTTTACAGTTGAGTAAACTGAGGCAGACAGTGGTTAAGTGACTTGCCCAGGTTCACACAGCTAGTAAGTTTCTGAGGCTGGATTTGAACTCAGATGTTCCTGACCTTAGGGCTGGCCCCCTAGCTACCACGTTACATAGAGCCAGATTGTAGAGGGCTTTAAATGCCAATCTGAGGAATTTGTATGATATATTAGGGCAGGCTTGGGGAACCTGGCCTTGAGGCCACATGTGGCCTTCTAGGTCCTTGGGTTTGGCCTTGTGACTGAGTCCAAGTGTTATAGAACAAATCTTTTTATTAAGGGGATTTGTTCTGTGAAGTTTGGATCCAGTCAAGGGGCCATACTTGAAGACCTGGAGGGCCACATGTGGCCTCAAGTCTGCAGGTTCCCTACCCCTGTCCTAGGGGCAATAGGGAACCACTGCAGTTTTCTGAGTAGGGGACTGATATAGTTAGCTCTCTGTTTTGTGAATATTAACTATGCAGAGGATGGATTGAAGAAGGGAGAGATGAGAAGCTGGGTAAGATGGGTAAGAGAGGACAGAGCCCCAAGGCTGTGAACCTGAGGAAGTGGAAGGATGGGCAGTGCCCTTGACAGAAATAGGGAACTTGGTTTGGATCTTTGGCTGTCAAACACTGAGTTTTGTTTTTGGCATGTTGAGTGTGAGATGTCTGTAGGAATCCAGGTCATTCAGGATGCTCACCAGGCAGTTCGAAGTGTGCAACTAAAACTCAAGAGAGAGACCAAGGAAGACATTTTAAAGTGGGGGCTGGAAAGGTCACCAAAAGCCGAGGGGAGCCTTGGGGGGCACCCAGTGGGGACAGGATATAGATGGTGATCCAGAAAAGGAGCCTGAGGACAAAAGGCTGAAATCTTATTTCTCTAGCATGAAGTCAGTAAATCAATAAACATTTCTGAAGTGCTGGTGATGCACAGAAAGGCAAAGTCTTTACCATTAAGGAGCTCCAAGGATAATGGGGGAGATAACATGCAAACAACAATGTAAGCATCCAGTCAAATGCAGACTAAAACCAAATCATCCACAGAGGGAAGGCGCTGGGATTAAGAGGGCTTGGAAAAGGCTTCCTGCACAGGTGCAATTTTAGCTGGGATCTGAAGGAAGCCTGGCAGAGATGAGGAGGGAGAGCCTTCCAGGCATGGGGATGACCAGTGAGAATGGACGGGAGCATCTTATCTTAGGAATAGCAAGGAGGCTGGAAGCTGTGTCACAGAGCAGAAGAGTACCAGTTCTCTGGGTCTGTTGTTGTTTCAGTCATGTCTGACTCTCCGTAACCCCATTTGGGTTTTCTTGGCAAAGATACTAGCGTGGTTTGCCATTTCCTTCTCCAGCTCATTTTACAGATGAGGAAACTGAGGCAAACAGGGAGAAGTGACTTGCCCAAGGTCACACAGCAAGGAAGTGTCTGAGGCCAGATTTGAACTCATGAAGATGAGTCTTCCAGACTCCAGGCCTATTCTATCCGTTGCACCACCTAGGAGTACCTGGGTTTAAATCCTGCCCTTTATACGATCTATGTGCCCTTGGACAAGTGAACCTGTATGGGGTCTTGATTTTCTTTACTGTAAAATGAGGGGGCCCTTGAGGGCCCTTTCAGCTTTAGAGCTCCTGGTATCACAGGCTGTCTACTCTATTGACAATCGAGTTTTCACTGGGGACTTGGGGGTCCTGGTCACATAACCCCACCCTACTAGCCTGCAGAGGGCCAAGTGATCTTGGAACCTAGAGAAAGGCAGGTGCTATTGTCAAGCTACAAGCCTGCTATGGATTTACACACACACACACACACACACACACAGCAAATGAGTGTGCAGATGATTCTGGCCTCAAACCTATCACATCGTCTTGAAAGGGTTCTCTGTGTTGCTGGTGTGGTTGACTTGGTGACTTTCTCATTTCCACTTATGGTATTTTTGTTTTGTTTTGTTTTTTTCCCTTTTTGTTGAGGCAATCAGGGTTAAGTGACTTGCCCAGGGTCACACAGCTAGTAAGTGTCAAGTGTCAGAGGCTGGATTTGAACTCAGGTCCTCCTGACTCCAAATCAAGAGCTCTATCCACTGAGCCACCTAGCTGCCCCAATGGTATTTTAACAGCAGACATTATTCTATCATTTCTATTTTATTCCCCACTTGCAAAGTAGCTATGCCACCACCATTAACTAGGTTTTTTTTTTTCACCTAATTCACACACTTCTAGGCATTTGTAAATGTCTGACAGTTTTCTTGAAACTCTGCATGCACACAGGTATGTACACACAGGTACACACAGACTGTTCGGCCTTTTTCAGTGGTGGCAAACACACAGACTCCGCCCTGGGGGCGAGGAGAGCCAAATCAACCCAGCACTGTGTGTGGACTTGGTAACAGAGGGCCAAGGTCTGAATTCTGGCTCCAGTGCTATGTGACCTTGGACAAGTGTGAGCTTAGACAAGTCAATGATTACATATAAGACACTTAATAAATGCTAGGTAACTGACAACCTCTGGGTCTCAGTTTCCCCCTCTACAAAGTCAAGTCCCTTCCAATTCAAAATCCTATGATCCACCTGTTGGATAGAGGAGCAGGCAACACAGTGTAGTGGAAAGAGGGATGGAGTTGGACCTGACAGTCTATGAGGCCTCTCGGAAATCCCTGGAAAGGGGCTCACCGTCAAGCAGGAACTCCACTAACCCAGAAGCCTTGTGGGTCAGGAGGGAATGGGATGGGCCCCCCACCTCCCCACCTCTCTCCCACTGCAGCAGGAGGGATCAAGGATAGACTTGTCCTTAGGAGAAGCAGGGAGAGGAGTCATCAAGTCAAACTAGCATTTATTTAGCATTTGTAATGGGCTGAGTTCTGGAAAGAAACCCAAATACTCCCCACTACCTTGTCCAGGGTTGCAGGATGGGGGAGGGGAGCAGGAGGTTCCCACTTAGGGACCATGAAGAGAAGAAAAGACCACTTCAAATATTCACAGAGCACTTCTACGATTCTACAAGGTGCTTTTCACATATCTTATGTGAGCCTCAGAACTACCCTGTGTGGTAGATATCCCCATTTGTAAAATGGGGAAACTGAGGCACGGATATGGGAAAAGACTTGCCCAGGATTACACTGGCACAAAGTGCCAGAGGCAGGATGCAAACCTCTCACCTTTGGCCTTCCCGCCCCTCCACCCCCTGGCGGCCATGCCCTACTCTCTTTCCTCCCCCTCTCCCCCGTTTCCTCAACCCGCCTTTCTCCCACTTAAGGACGTGGCCTCGGGCTCCCCCTAGAGGTTCGTTCAGGCTAAGGTGAGAAGACGTTCCGGGTTCCTGCAGAATTATGAAGCTCCGGGAATGGTGTTGATGGAACAGGACTACGATTCCCAGAATCCTCAGGGCGGCACCGTTTCCGCCTCCGGCCGGAGCGCAATCACGATTCTGGGGATTCTGGGAAATATAGTCCCGTTGGCTGGCGCCGAGGCTAATGCCCCAGATCGGGGAAACACATCCCCAGGGTGGTTCTGGGAAACAGAATTTGGGAGGCCCTGAAGGAACCTGAAAAGCCAGAGCTCGGCAGCTCCGAGGCCTGCAGGGGAAGGCAGAATCACTAATTTCCCTCGAGTTTCTCCTCGGAGCCGGGGAAGCGACGATGCAATGATGCGTGAGATGCGCGCGCAGCCCCAGACCTGCGTCTATCCTGGGGGCGTGGGGTTTGTGCGCACACGCTGGGCGGAGTTTGGCGGAACGCGATGAGGAGAAGGGGCTACGGAAGAAACCTGGGCGGGGCGGGCGGGGGCTCTGAGGGAAGAGGTGGGGTGGGGCTGTGTGTACATTGAGTAGATCCTGGGAGTCTGGAGATACCTGGGTTCAAGTCCCGCCCCGACACATCGTAGCAGTGTGTGATAAGGCACCAGTCATTTAGCCTCAGTTCCCAGTCTGTAACAAAGTGGTACTTGGGGGGGAGGAGCCATTGAGATGATAATGCCTATACGGTGCTGTGGCCGTAACGGGCCTTGTGGATCGATACGGCCCGTTCCCTCTGAGAAGACGGACAGGAGTGGGGGCCCGGCACGTGATGCCCCTCTTCGTGGGGCCCCGTCTCCAAGTCTTCTCTCCACACCCCCCAACCCCGCGCTTCGTGGGGCCAGTCAACAAACACTTAAGGGATCAGGAAAGGCTTGATATAGGTGTTACAAGAGGTGAGGAGGGAGAGGATTCTAAGCATGGGGGACAGCATGGTGCAAAAGCTTGTTTTCAGTGAACCATAAGCCTAACGTGAGCTGTCAGTGTGATGTGGCTACCTCAAATCAATAACTCAATTGTGGGCTTAATTTATAGGGCCTAGAGATCACATGAATAGTCCCACCGTACCAAATGAAGCTGGAGTTTTGTGCTCAGTTCTGATCATCACATTTTAAGAGGGAGGAGTGCAACTGGGTTGGATCACATAGAATCAACTCTAATTTTACAAAAAGGCAAACTGCAGTACCAGTTAAGGGGAGTGATTTCCTCAGGGCAAGACAGGTAAGAAGGGATCATTCCAATTCAGGTCTCCAAATCCAGCACTGTGGGAGGTGCATATAACCAGCTATGACATAGCTGCTGAAGGAACTGTGGGTATTGACCCTGAATAGAAAGCTGAGGGCAAACAGGACTGCAGGACTTAAATAAAGTGCTGTCAATTACAGGAAAGATTATACTTGTGTTTTTCAAGGAGGCTGATTATGGCTCAGCATATGTAAGAACTTTGTAAAAATTCAAGCTGGGATGGGCAGCCTTGTAGTAGTGAACTCCCTGCCACCAATTACTCAAGAGGCTAGATAACCTTTTTCGAGAAGGAATCCTTGTAGCACTGGATGTTAATTCAGACTAGCTGATTTCTAAGGTCTCTTCTGATTCAGATATTCTAGGATTCTAGAATGTTTTATTTTCTTCGCTTGTTTCGTGGGTCGATCTCTTTCCATTTGTTCAGGCTGACCCTAGCTGCTTGTGAATTCAGACAGGCCTTTTTACTTTTTCTGAAACTGTTTTCTCCTCTGTAAAATGTTGAATTTGGATTCAATTGGGGCAGTTTGGTGCTATGGACCCTTTCTCAGAATAATGCTTTTAATGTATAAAATACATTACAAAGGAAAGAAATTATATAGAAATACAGTTTTAATTTTTTTTGTAACCAAGATCGTTAATCCCCAGGTTAATCTAATCTAATCCCCTGGATTAGATGATCTCTAACATTGTTCCAAATCACTTGGGTTTCTGCCTGGGAAGGCCCTTGAGGGAGCACCTGCCTCATGTCCCTTCTTACTGTCCTCCACACTCCCTAAAGTATTATTGAGTCTTTGCTTTTGCATGGGAAATTCCTTTAGGTCCCTGTTGTTATTCAGTCATTTCAGTTCTGTCCAACTCTTGGTGACCCCATTTGGGGTTTTTTTGGTAAAGATATTGGAGTGGTTTGCCATTTCCTTCTCCAGTTCATTTTACAGATAAGTAACTGAGGCAAACAGAGTGAAGTGACTTGTCCAGTGTCACAAAACCAAGTTAAGTGTCTGGGTACATATTTGAACTCGGGAAGATGAGTCTTCCTGACTCAAGGCCTGGCACTCTGTCCACAGCACCACCTAGCTGTCTACCTTCAGGTCATAAGGGAAATCAAATCACAAAAGCCTATCATATCCAATTAGCCCTTTTGTCAAAAGTAGCAATAATTAGAGACATAGGCCAGCAGTAAACCAGAAACCTGAATGTTTATTAGAATTGTGATAAAATAAACAATGGAGGAAAGTTCCAAGCAAAACAAGCAGTAAATATAATAAGCAACAAGCATAATAAATAAGGGTCCCCAGGTGATGGTGAAACAGTTATAGTGGGCCCTGAAAACTGATAATAGCAATGGAAAAGCCCAACTTCAATGCTCCCATCCTGGCCAAGGCTTGCCCACTTTCTGGGACTGTTTGAAAACTACAGAGAATGTTAGGGTCCAGCCACCAACACTCCACCAACTCCTTGGCCTACTTGGACTGCTGCTTCTGAAACTTCCCTCCAGGATAATTGTAAGCTTGTTAGTGAGCACAGACCTGGACCTTCAGCAATAAACCCTCATCCTCAACCACCTCACTCTTTGGCAGGTTAAAAAAATTCCCCCAAATGAATCTTCTGCTTATTTCTTCACCAAGGGGGGGGGGAAGTGCCCTGTATTTGGGACCCTATCCTGAGCTACCCTGCCCACCTGTCCTCCCTGCACTTCCCACTTCCACCACCCTTGAAGGACACTCACTCTCACCCCAAGGGAAGTCAAGCTCCCTGGTTGTTTCGGTGAAATACAATATGCTGAGCTCAGGGGATGTCTGTTGTGAAAGGGGCTGGTCATCCTCTGGTGTGAGATGACCAGCCAAAACCGTGAGGAATTCTCCCCAGGCATGTTGTGTTTGCTCTGATATCGAGAGCGACGGCTGTCTTTCTGTCATGGAGGAGTCCGAAATAGCAACAGCAGTAAAGACCATGGGGACTCTTTGACTTCAGGGGACCCTTCCTCTAGCAGGCTGGACAAGATGTCACCAGCACACAGCCCAGGTGGTAGTAATAAGGCTCTCGACTACAGCCTCTCTTCCTCCTCAGGTCTTCAACTTACTAGAATCCTTCAGGTTTCTGTACTTACAGACTATTAACTACAGATAAAGCAAAAAATCAAAACTAATAAAAAAAACTAGATAAAGCAAAAACCTAAAGCTAATAAAAAGCGGGATAATATGAAAACAAATCAAAGCTAACAAAATGCTGCATTGTGCAAAAAATCAAAACTAATGAAAAATTGGATAGAGAAACCCAAAGCTAATTAAAAAAATGGATAATATAAAAAAAATCAAAGCTAAGAAAAAGCTGAGTAATGTAAAAAAACCAAAACTAATAAAAAAAACTGGATAATTCAAAATACCAAAGCTCATAAAAAGCTGGATAATGCAAAAAAAACCAGACCTAAGAAAAAGCTAATACAAAAAAAAAACCTAAGAAAAAGCTGGATAATGCAAAAAACCAAAACTAATTTAAAAATTGGATAAAGGAAAAACCCAAAGCTAATAAAAAGCCTCATAATACCAAAAAATCAAAGCTAATAAAAAGCTAGATAATACAAAAAACCAAAAACTAATGAAAAATTGGATAGAGAAATCCAAGGCTAATAAAAAACCAGATAATACCAAAGAATCAAAGCTAGTAAAAAAGCTAGATAATATGCCAAAGCTAATAAAAAACTGGATAATTCAAAAATCAGAGCTCATAAAAAGCTGGATAATACCAAAAATTCAAAGCTAATAAAAAATTGGATAATACCAAAAAAATCAAAGCTAATAAAAAGCTGGATTATACCAAAAATTCAAAGCTAATAAAAAGCTGGATAATGCAAAAAACTAAAAACTAATGAAAAATTGGATAGAGAAATCCAAAGCTAATAAAAACCGGGTAATACCAAAAAAATCAAAGCTAATAAAAAACTGGATAATTCAAAAATTAGAGCTCATAAAAAGCTGGATAATACAAAAACCCAAAGCTAATTTAAAAACTGGATAAAGGAAAAAATCAAAGCTAATAAAAAGATGGATAATTAAAAAATAAAGCTAATTAAAAAGCTGGATAGTACCAAAAAATCAAAGCTGGTAAAAAGCTGCATAATTCAAAGAAATCAAAGCTAATGAAAAGGTAAATAAAGCTAATTATCTTTGTGAACCATTTTCAACTGAGTTAGATGGGAAGAGATGAAGGAAACAACAGGAATTAGTACTAAGGGGAAAGAGTAGAACTGGAGATTTAGGAAGATGGGTCCCCATCTTCACGATGACTCTTCTTGAGCTGATCGAAACTGTAAGAAAAGAGAAGGAAACGAGATCTGAAATGTGAGGGATAGGAGGAAGGAACTTCTTCCTCCAGTCATCACCAAAGCCCTGGGGCTAAAATGGAATGAATATTGTGTCTTGAAAAACAAACAAACAAACAACAAACAAACAAAAAAAAAAAACCAACAAAGCAACAGACCAGCATTTTACTTAAAACTGCATTACACAAACTGGACCAAATTTTGTGCTTGGATGCCCACAGAGAAATTTAAATGGCTTAATGACGCAATGCATGGCATTTCTTAGGACAATAACCCCAAGGCTGCTCTAGAAGTGCTTTGGATAAAACTGCTTTTGCCTATCTCATCACTTGTGGAAATATCTAGGGGCCTTCCTTCACTTAAATGCTGTTCTCATAGTTTGACTGTTAGTTTACTGAGCAAGTGATAACAATGGGTGTTGGATAATCAGTACTTTACAGTATGGACATCTGGAATTGGAATGTGAGGGTGGTTAAATCTAATATTATTTGTGTGTGTGTGTGTGTGTGTGTGTGTGTTCGAGCTCTGCACTTCTATGATCTGTCCTCGAAAAAGGGGAACCTGGCCAATAAAAATCTAAGCTAACCAAGTCATCCCCAATCACTCATCTTTAATGAGGTATGTGCCAGTGGGCATGCATGCCCACCACTCCAGTGGGAAATCCAACCAAAGGCCCAGACAAAGGCTCACTACCCTATAAGCTCATCAACTTGATCTGGGGACTCCCTAGATTAACCCCTTATAGTAAGATTCATTTTAAATGAATGACAACATGTGGACAGCCTGAGGGATAGGTACATTGGTGGCCTCAAGCTACTACAAAGAAAAGAAAAGCTGGGTAGATTTTCTAAGGAGGATTTATGGGAAAGTATGGCCCTGAATGCCACAGAATGAAAAGGCCCAATCAACACGGGCAAAGGAAGCATCCATACTAATAATGCATCATTTCTGCATCCAAAGTGCTCCCTAAATGACCTCAAAGGAACCTCATTTTCTGGGCCCAAAGAATGGGGAGGAACAGACCCACCTAGAAAAGTCTAGTATAGCACTGGTCACAGTGAATGATTCCCTTGTGGATGAACACACGCTCCAGTATATTGCCCATTTTCCTCTTGCAAATCCCACACTACAAATGAGATGAAGAATGGTTATGAGGTTAGTTGAAATCTAGCCCTAAGTGAATGCACACAGGGCAGACCAGAATCAAAGCAAGCAGATGAGGAAGAGCCAACAGGTGGTTGGTGCTGTTGTGACATCTTGACCATTGGAAGCCCTCCTCTTTCAGTCTCATTGAGACCGTGGCCAATGTAGGGAAACATAATCGAAAGTCCACTTGTGGGATGATGGGCCACTTCTGACTCAGGAAAGGAATCTGAAAGTTGTAGACTGTTTTCTGAAGCCCTCACAGCCCAGTCGACTTCTGTGGCTAAAAATGGGCAGGAGATACCTTGAGCCCCAATGGGCTAAAACATTAATAATCAATTAACACCTTAGCAGGGACTATAATCAGAGACTCTTCCAGTGATAGAGCTGAAAAGGCCCTTAGAGACCTAGTCCTACCCCCTTATTTGATAGATAGGGAAACAAAGGTACCATAAGGGAAAGCCACTTGCCCAAGGTCATGTAAATAACTTTCAGCAGAGCTCAGAGCAGAACCCAAATCTCTTTGATTCCCAGGGCAGGGACCATGCCTTTCACTCCTGCAACCCCAACAAGCGCTCAAGACACAGGGCTTGATTCATGCTTGCTGACTTTCTGAAGCGCTGTGTCTTTTCCACTCATGGCCAATATGACTTTCCCCTCTGTGGGCCGTGGTTTCCTTCTCTGTAAAATGAATATACCTAGATGATCCCGAAGGCCCCTTCCAGCTCTGAATCAATGTGGCTATGAATCTAATGGCTGTAAATCCTGAAGGTTCTAAAAAAAAAAAAGCCAGTGGATCTACTTGGGTGTATCCAGAGAGAACTTTAGTTAGACCAAAGGTCTCAACTTTGGATAATCTCTGGAATTTGAAGAATCACCATGCTTTCCCAACAAGGGGGGTGAATAGGAGGAGAGGGAATTGTGTTTTTCTTTTTTAATAGTAAAACAATTCTTACCTTGAAGCAACTCTCATGGCAGCAGATGCCCAAGTGCTCCAGAATAATTTTGGGCCCAGATCTGATCTCTTTGAGGCAGTAGGTACAGGTAACACCACTTATCCTAGGGAGAAGGAGGAGATCTTGGTGACCGGCCAAAGGGTATGGGCAGACAATGCCAGTTTGGGTTACTGGCTCCAGATCGTTTGGAATCCGTTACATCAGCCTCAGGCTCAGTGCCAGGATCACAGACAATTTACCTACTTCCCCACTTTAGAGATGGCCTGAGGGCAGTTTCCTGCAGGTCGATGGCACAGGAGTTGGCACAGAAACTTCTAACTGGAGGGCATGGGACTTGCTGGCTCTTCTCAGCTCCAGGGACTAATCAGTGGGCATGTGAACACAGAGTTCTTCTTCCTGCCCTCCCACCTGTCTAGATTTACAGCTGCTGGATGAAGCCTTAGATATTTGAACCAACACCTGCTATGCCAGATAGACAGCAACATTCCATCCAGCTCCAAATCTCTGAAGAGGCATATTTCAGTTCATTCCTTTAAAATGAGCTATTAGCTTGTTTTCCTAAGCTCCCCACTCCAAGGTTAGTCTAGCACCAAAGGTCTTCATTTTACCTTGGGCGCTTATTACTATGCTGATGTCGGCAACCACTTTTATATATCCATGTCCCATTTACTTATTTGTCTCAATGAATTTCTCTATCCTCCCCTCCCCTCAAAAGGCACTGCTCAGAAGAAGCTGACTGAGGGGGAATGTGTTAGGATTCTCAGGTAAAGTCAGGCAAAGACTGCTACCCACCCCCAATGGTTAAATAGCTCCCAAAGACCCAGACCAAAGTGCTGATAAATGTTTGTAACATCTGAGGCAATTAGCAGTAGACTAAAGATTTGGTCCATTCTTCTAGCCTGTTAAGTTACTTTGGGATTCCGATTTTGTTAGCTATCATGTCATCCCTCTCTCCCACATCTGTCATCTCCAAATTCAGTAAGATATACTTGTCTGCAATGCCACAGTAATAAAACACTCCATCTCTTGGCTCTGAGCATTTTCTTTGGTTGTCTTCCATGCCTGGAACAGTCTCCCTTCTCCACTCTGACCACTGACTTCCCGGGCTTCCTTTAAGTCCCAGCTAAAGTCCTACCTTCCACAGGAAGCCTTCCCCAAGCCCTCTTAATTCTAGTGCCTTCCCTCTGTTAATTATTTTCTATTTATCCCATATATAGCTTGCTTTGTATATATTTGTTTGTATGTTGTCTCCCCCACTAGACTGTAAACTACTTGAGGGCAGGAACTGTCTTTTGCCTCCCTTTGTAACCCCAGTGCTTAGCACAGTGCCTGGCACATAGTAGGCATTTAAAATGTGTTGACTGATTGACCAGAATAGGGCTAAGGACAGAGACCTGTGGCACCTGACATAGGTCCTCCTGATCACTTGACTCCTATTAAACCTAAATGTGTAGTCTAATCCTCTCCATCTTGTTCATAAGAATATAGTGTAAGTATGACAAGCCTGTCAAGTATGCTGTCCTAACAGGTTTACTGTCAATGTATGTAGTGTTGCTGGCCCTGACCCGAATGCCTGCCTAGTGTGTCATCTAGCTCTGTGCCTCCACAAGCTTCTGAGAATTGTGTTAAGTGAAATCTAACAGGTTTGAAGCAGGTCCAAAGACCTCCCCTGCCCAGAGGAGCACACAGGCTCTGAAACAGTTGCTTTGCTGTGTTTATCGGCTCTCTTGTTCTGAAGGATTGGAATTTCAGATCCCAAGTAAGCCAGGTACTACTTGTAGTACAGCATTTGTGGGTATAAATAACTGGCATAATTTCATTGGTTTGCATATCTGGTAACCCTGCGAAATCAAACTGTAGTAAAGCCATCAAATGAACATCTCTGCAACAGGGCACTACCACAGGAGTGGATGAACCTCTCCAGGAAAGAAGAGACATGCTAGGAGAACTGTTTGGTATCGGTCTAGTCATCTGGGTTTCTAGTGCTCCAGGAAAAGGGTGGGAAGGATGGACACTTGGTCACTATCCAAGGAGTAATGGAGGAGCATTCAGCAGAACCTCAACTAAGGTCCAAGGCTGACCTAAGGGCCCTAGGTCAGTCAGAAGACTGTTTGCTAGGTCAGTCAGTTTGCTAGATCAGTCAGAAGAAAGGAGAATTCTGGGGGCCAAGGCCCAGGCCTGAGAATCACCATCTTCATAGGAAGAAATCTCTTCTTGGTAGACTAGAAAGCTAAAGCACACCACTGCCCTCACAGCAATGGGGATTCTGGGAGCTATGTATACCAGTTCTAATCAAGTGTTTATCAACCTCCACAGGGCTTCTGAGAGAGATAGTATACCAAGTCTAATCAAGTGTTTATCAGCCTCCATGGGGATTCTGTGAGATATGTATACCAATCCAAATCAAGCATTTATCAGCCTCCTGCTAGGCACAGATAGTCCTTGCTCTCAAGGGGTTTTTTATCATCTAGAAGAAGGGATGAGATCAGGGCACCTGTAGTAGTTATAAGACAAGTTGGAAAGGGTTTATGCATGAGGATGGTAAGTGAGGCTAACAAACTGGAACAGGGAAGGATTTTGCTGGGGAAGAGCTCAGGAAAGCTTTGTGGAGGAGCTGACACCTCAGACAGGCTTTCACTCAGGAGCTGAATAGGTAGAGATGGAGTAGAAAGGGGGACACACCTATTCTAGCTGTGAGGGACATGCAGCTATATTGGGGAGGCCCTGGAATGATAGCAGAAGCCCTGGTGGCTTATTCTTCAAGCCAAGAGAGATCCAGTGAAGATGCCTGAGTACAAAAGTGATGGCTGTCTCCCACTTGTGCATTAGTAAGGTGGCCCGATTGGAGGCAGGGAGCCAAGCTCGGTGCACACTTGGCACAGGACTGACTAGTGGGTGTTTGAAAGGCAGAAAGTAAATGGCTGGCTGCTTGGTGCATCCTCAGGACACCAGAGATCCCAGACAAGGGTGTCTGGAGGCTGAAAGCCATGGAATTGAAAAGGACACTTGCTTTTCCTTGCTCAAGTGTGAGGAGGGCCTAGCAGATGACAGCTCTCAAGCATTCATATACTTCATGAAAGCAGCCCTTTGCTACAGATTCAAGAAGAGGCAAAGAACAGAAACGTGAACCAAAGGACTCGGAGCAAGGAGGGACAGAGAGAAGACACATTCTTTCTCTTTCTGGGGCTGGCAAATAGCATAGATGTTCTCTCGGAAAGCCTTGGCTACAAGCACTTTTATGATGTCAGGGTCATAACATCCAGCCAAACACCATACAGCAAGCAAGGGGCCCCGACATTTCATCTCCAGTGAGGTGAGAGGAGAAATGAGGAGTCAGGCTCTGGCTCAGGGGCCAGACTGGGGAGTCTGGGAGCATCTGACCCACCTCTGGGTCACAGAGGTCCATGGACAGATGGGAGTCTTGATCACTGCAGCCAAGCCAGGAATTAAGATTCTCTCTAGGGGAGGCCCAAGTTATATGACATAAGCCCAAATGGATCCCACCATTTGCTTTAGAGTGGACTCAAATGGTTCAATCAACCCTGTAAGGCCATGGCTTTTCTTTCATAATCTTTCTACCTGCAACAGACCCTCTCATGGACAAGAAGTAATCTCTCTTCTACCAAGCCTACCTCAGGGTAGGCCCACAGGCCTTGGCACTGAACCAGAACTTGGAAGGACCATCAAGTAGGTAAAGTCACTAAAAGGTGTTCACCACTCACTGGTCTTCCCAAGGCAGTGGCCCAGCCAAGAAAAGAAGCTAAGGTATTTGGCTTTAGGCAATTAGCTGGGAAGCCAACTAACTCCTCTCCTTCCTTGCTTGAGGAGAACAGAGACACTGACCAGCCCTTCTCCTTCCTTACTTGGAAGATTTCTTAGAAGATTGTTCACTGTCCAAGGCTGAGGCACTGTCTTGAGCGCTGGCAGCCCCCATGGATGCTCTCTCCCCTGTAGCAGAGACGCACCTGAGAAAGGAGGAGAGGTAGTTGTGAGCACAGAAGCCAGGGCTTCCTCAGGGCACAAGGCTCCACAGCAGCAAAAGCACAAAAGCTGCAACTTAATGGTTCTCTGGAGGTTTAAAGATAACAGTAGCTACCAGGTCATATGAATACCACATCCTTTGTAGGTAACAGGTCCTCTGGGCTTTACCTGAGGGATTTAAAAATCCTTTTGGAGGCTCGGTATGAATTACTTAGGAAGATCCTGCACAGGAACAGTTGAGGCAATGGCTTAACATCCAAGAACCAAAAGAAATGGGGGCATATCTACTCTTCTGGAGCGAGCTATGGCTCCTGTCCAGGGCAAGACGCCCTCCCTGGCATCAGGGAAGCAGCAAGAAGAGCCGGAAAAGAGAATGAAACCACCCGAGCTGCAAAGGCAGCAGAAGGCATCGGGGGTGGCTCCCACGGCAAGGAGGAGCTACCTTGAGAATGTGCCCACTGCACAGCCCTAGGCAACATCTACCTTTCTGCCAGATTGCACAGCTTGTCGGGGTGTTCAGAGCAATCTGAGAAGAGACAGCTGGCATGTCTATGTTAGACTGATGTATACATGAGAGTATAGGTAGAATGATCAAGGGTACCAAGAGGAGTGCTTAGCAGCAGCAATAGCCCTTAAGCTCACAGCCCTCCTTGTGTTGAGTGTAGGCTGCCCCTGGATGTCAGTGTCAGACCAGTTCAGGTCACGGCTTGTTAGCACCACTCCAGAGCCTAAACACAGCAAACAGGGGAACTGTGCCTCAGACCGGACCTACAACAGCTTATCTGATCATCCCAACTGAGCTTATATTTTATCTAGAGAAGGGGCACCCAAAGGCAGGCACTCAGATGTGTCACCTACAGAGAGGCCACCAAAAGGAGTCTGGCACCTCTGCGTATCAAACTCTGAGGTTCATCTGAGATGGCCTTGGTGTTAGGGAGGTGCTTAGCATGGTGCTTGGCACATAGGAGGTGCTTAATAAATGCTTTCTCACTGTTGACCAGCTTGACCACTTTGCCAGAAAATAAGTTAATCACTGCTTCAACATGCCTTTCTCTTGCCTAGGAGGCTGTGAGGGCTTCCTATAATGGCTCTCTAATCTTGCATAATTACACCAAGCGGTTCTAACATAAGGAGGCTAGTTTCTTAATAAACAAACAAAGCAGAAATATCTGCTTCACAGGAGGTCTGCTCTAGCCATCAGTTTCAATTGGAAAGGCCTTTAGACTCTGCAGCCCATTCTTTGGAATTTCCTCACAAAGGTCAAAGGGTCATTTTTTAAGGGTGGGCTTAATTTTGGAGACAGCCAGAAGCTATTTGGAGCCAAGTCTGGCAAATAAGCTTGGCATACCAGCTGGAGTACAGTGACTTTGGTTCCAGTCAACAGGAATGTTGTCATGATCAAGAGGCCAATGGCTAGCCCCCTATTCCTGCCTTCCTTTGTTGAGTCTGGGCCCTTGCAAATACTTCAGAATTCCTACTTCAGAACCCGAATGTCTGACCTGCTGAGATGAATTCCTCAGCAACAATACCATCAGTGTTAAACAAACAATGGCATAATGTCCTCTCATCCTGTTTCAGTAGGATTCACATTCTTGCTCTCACATACCCAAGCTTTCTACCACAGACAGTCACATTTTCTGGTTCTCCATGGAAACATCATGTCTTATGTCTCTCATCACTGGCTCCTCTTTGCCTCAAAAATGTGTTCAATTTTCCAGCTTTCCTTGAAGTCATACTTCCTGAAAGACTGGAGCCTGGCCTTGGTCTCGCTAGTCCTAAGGATTCACGTCCTTCCCCTTCAAGTCCTTATCCCACAAATGTTGCCTTTTCCCTGTCCCCTCCACTCCCCACCACAGACTTGCTGTGATTCACTTTAAGGAACGTGGAAAGAACACTGGCTATATAGCCAGAGAAACTGGGTTCAAATGCCACTTCTGACACTAACTGCCTGTGACACTGGGCAAATAAGTTAGCCTCCCTGGGCCTCAGTTTCTTCATTTCTAAAATGAAGATGTTGGTCAGGGGTGGGGAACCTGTGGCCTCAAGGCCACATGTGGCCCTTTAGGTTCTTGGGTTCGACCCTTGGACTGAGTCCAAACTTCACAGAACAAATCCTTTAGGGTCACACTTGAGGACCTAGAGGGCCACATGTGGCTTTGAGGCCACAGGTTCCCCACCCCTGGACTAGATGGTCTCTGAGGCCCCTTGTAGCTCTAGTCCTCTGAGCTTCCCAAATGATCTGCCCCACCCATTGCCTTCAGCAGATCTATCTGGGCTCCGGGTCCTGTGACTATGCAAGACCCACTATAAAGATCCAATGAGACTCCATCCTCTGCCTCCCTGGGCCAGTATGATAGAGAGCAAGTTTAGCTACACCTGGGCTGGGAAGAAGCAAGTCCCAGCAGAAGAGTTTTACTGAAAATCACTTGAAACCTACATTTCAGCTATCTGCTGGAGTTCACCAGTCTTGCCTCACCCCTTACCTTCTGGAGCTGAATTCTTGGCTACTGCCCTGCAGCTGGTGAGCAGAATCTGGAGTGATGACTCGATTGTCACTGGAGTAAATATTTGGATCTGGGTGGGTGCCTCCCTTGGCTCCAGCAAATCCAATACTGTCCCATCTGGCCTCCCTGACTATAGTAGTAATACTTCTCTCCTCATAACCAGAGAGGGAGCTAGAAAAGAAGGAAACCATTCATGGAGCCCATGCCCCACACTATACTAACATGAATTTAAGTCTTAGTTTGTAAGCAAAAACCACTGTCCTCAGAGTTTCAGGGTATATGGGCTTTCATAAAATCCCTTCTTTGTGCCACTGTTCATTTTGATGATCAAGTGAATAAACAGAATCCCTAAAACTCCAAGCTAACCTCCTGTGGTCAGATGTCGTCATGTCATCCACGATGGGCAGGGTTCCAAATTTTTGGTCAGTGGAGCTGCGAGAGGATGATGCAAATCTACAAGAACAGAACAGGATGTGAGATTCAAAGGGACTTTCGAGGTCATCTAGGCCAACCCCTTCATTGTACAGATGGGAAAACTGAATCCCAGAAAAGGGAAGGGACTTGGCCAGACATCACACAGGTAGTGAACTAAAGAGCTCATGTAGGCTATTTGTTATTGTTCAATCGTTTCAGTTGTTTCCAACTCCTCATGATGCCATTTGGGGTTTTCTTGGCAGAGATATTGGAGTAATTTGCTATTTCCTTCTCCAGCTCATTTGACAAATGTGGAAACTGAGGCAAACAGGGTTAAGTGACTCGCTCAGGGTCACACAACTATTAAGTATCTGAGACGAGATTTGAACTCAGGAGGATTCTTCTTGACCTTGGCCAAGCCAGGTACTCTATCCACTGCAGTGCCACCTAGCTGTATCTAGGCTAACTTGCACCCTAAAAGTAATCCCTCTGCCAATATCTGCAACCAATGTCATCCAGTGGTTGGATGGGATCAGAATCCCTCACACATGTAAGAGTTTGCCCTTTTGCATTTGTTATCCTTCCTGAATTACACAACCACCTGGAGGAGGACAGGAGGACATTCAGCTCATGCTGCCCACCAACAAGCTTGCCCCACTCCCACTCATCAGCTCTTTTGCCAATTTCTGGCAAGCCTTAGCAAAATAGAGCACTAGATTAAGATTTAGCTGATCCGGGTCCAAGCCCTACCTCTCCCTTGCTTTCTCTATGACCTCAGGAAAGGTGTGGCATCATGGAAAGAGCTCTGGAAAGGACGTTGACACATGTCCATTCTAGTCCCAGCTCTGCCAAAAGTTTGGCCATTGACTAGCCATGTAACCTTGGGCAATCTCTCTGACACCTCTAGCTTAAAAAAGTATGAGCTGATGACTAAAGAGAATGCTAGATCTCAATTTGTGATCCCCTCATAGATGATGCTAAGCTGCTTCATATCTGAGCCTCAGTTTCCTCCTGTTCTCACCCTGTCTTCTTTATATGACCTATTTTTGAATCAGATGAGATCATCTCTCCACTAACCTTGAAAAAATGGGCTTTTAGCACTACAGAGTAAGTGTAATCCACAAGTGAACTGGAAACCCTTTCCATAACATCCCCAGAAAGTGGTCATCTAGCTTTTGCTTGAAGCCCTCCAGGGAAAGGGAAGCCTACTGCCTCCTGGGGCAGCCCATTCCATTTAAGCACTGGGGAATTTTCACTTACACTAAACCTAGATGGGTCTCTCTATAACTTCTCTTAGTTGTACCTTCTGGGGCCAAGCTGAACAAATCTAAGCACTTAGTGTCCCCATGCATATCAGGAGGACATTAACTGGGATTGTTCCTGAGGTTCCTTGACACTATCTGGATGGGGGCATCACCAGTACTTCTAGCTGAGATTCATCTGTCTCCCTGAGGTCCAAGGCAGGTGGGGGAAGGGGACAATTAGTGGAAGGGACCCTTGCATCCCAGCAGCCTGCCCCTGCTTGCACAGACCTTAGCCTCAGGTTGCTTCTCTCACATGGAGGTGCCAACTCACAGACTTGCAAGGAGCCTTTGGCCTGAGGTGGGGGGTCCTATCCTCACTTCTACCCCTAAGTCTCCATGTGATCCTGGTCAAGTCACTTATATATACCTTCTCTGGACCTCAATTTCATCTTCTGTAAAATGGGGGTTAGCTTAAATGGTCTTGAAAGTTCTCAGTAAATAGGTTACTCATTGGGTACATGGCAAAATGGATAAGGACTGTTTATAAGAGCGTGCCCCTTCCGAGCCCCAGTTTACTTATTTGTAAAATGTGGGAGTTAGATTAGACAACCTTTAAGGTGTAATATAGTCTATGGGCTGATCAGGTAGATTGGCAGAGTAGAAGAGTACTAGATTTGAAGCTGGAAAACCTGGTTCGAATCCCAACTCCGCCACAAACTATGTGACCCATGGCAAGTCAATTCCCCTCTCTGGGTCTCAGTTCTCTCTTCCGTAAAAACAGAGAGTTGGAATAGATGGTATCTAACACCTATTCTAGCTTTCAGGCCAAAGATCCCAAAACAACAGTATCCTCCTGGAGAAAGAGTCATGCATGAGAAGCCTGGGCCACTTCTGCTACTTACTCCCCAAAAGCTCGGGACAGCTCCCTTTTCCTTTCTGGGCCTCAGTATCCCCATCTATAAAATGAGAAGTGAGGGTGAGGGTAGAACCAGGTGATCTTAATAAATTTTTTTTTTATTCATTCTTTCATCTCTCAAGTCCCTTTTTTGATTCAAGGGTTCCTAACCTAGGATCCACGAACTTGTTTTTTTTTTTTTTTTAATAAATAACTTGACATCTGTATTTCAATATAATCTGTCATCCTAGGCTTCATCAGACTGCCACAGGGGGCCAGGGCATAACAAAGGTTAAGAAGCCCTGCATCTAAATCCATGATCTCTGCTCAACTCCGATTATTTTATGAGAAAGGAGTGCCATCTAGTGTCTGGAAGAGTATCTCACACTAGCCTTCTAATTGGCTAATGCAATATGACAGCAAAAGCACCATTCCCCACCCCCACTCCCTTTTGTGATTGCTGCTGGAGGAAACTGGAGGAATTGTCCAAAGTGGTGGTCCATGATGGGAGGTGAGGGGGTCCCCTAGATATTCTGGAGCCCTGCCTTTAGCGCTCAGTCTTTCTGTCTCTCCCTTTCTCTCTCTCTCACATAGTCAGCAGAACTAGGCTCATCAGTGCAAAAAAGGACCTCTCATTTCTAATGATGGATTCCTCTCTCAAGGGCAGCATAGTACATAGGAAGTAGTGAGAAAGAACTATCAGAATATGAGGTTGGGAGATAGAAGTCATTGAGTCTAGGCCCAGCACTGTCATTTAAGGCTGGGTAAGTCTCCTCCCTTGGACAAGTCTCTTCCCTTCTTTGGTCCTCAGTTTCTCCATCTGTAAAATGAAGGAATTGGACTTCCAGCTCATGATGATGAGTCTGTGGATTACAGTCTATTTAGCTTCTTTCTTGGTCCCAGGACAAAAGAGAAGACAGTGGCTAATGTGGAGCCTGGGCCTGGAATGCCTTCCTCTTTCCCCCTTGGCCTCCTTCCTAGACAAAGCCTTTCTTCATTACCTCAATTCTCCTGCCCTCCTCCTCTCTAACTACTTTGGATTTATTCTGGAGATATTTAAAGAAAACACTTAGATATCTCTCCCAATAAAGCAGTGGCTCTTTGAGATAATTTCTTTTGCTTTGTGTTTCATCTAGCACACTATATGGCACACAGGAAGCCTTTGACAAATGCTTATTGCTTACTTGACAGGACAAGTGCTAAATGTGGGGGCAGAGGCCCCGAGTTCAAAACCAGGTTCTGTTCCAGTGGCAGCACTGTATTACATGCAGTGACAATGCCAAGTGCTGCGTTAGGAGTGAGAAGACCTGGGTTCGATTTTCAGCTCTACCACTTACTGCCTGGGTGGCCTTGGGTAAATCACTTCCATTCTCTGGCCTCTGGTTTCATTGTCTGTAAAATGGAAACTGGGCTAAATGACTTCCAAGATCCCTTCAAGCTATGTATCTATTAAGTAATATGTCTCACATTTGTGCGACTTTGACTAAGTTTTCTTAATCTCTCTGGGCTAGATGACCTCTGAAATCACTTGGAGCTCTGCGGAGATGATCCCATAATCCAAGGCCACATTTCATGTGGCCCTTCCCCTCCAACTGAGGCCGGTCTTGATAAATCCTCCTTGCTTACCTGCGGGGTTCAGATGGCATAGGATCATCTGAGCCGGCTGAACTTCCATATCTCTTTTCAGTGGTGCTAACAGTGGAGGCAGAGACATACCTGCAACCACAGAAACAAAGAATCTTTGAAATGAAAGCAGTCTTTGGAGACCACGTAGTCTACCCCTGTCACTTTGTTTCAATTTGTACATGGGGAAAACTGAGGCTTAGAGAAGAGTGACTTGGCCAAAGGCACACAGCGAGGGAGAGGCCAGGCCTAGCACACAGGGTTCCCTCCTCCCCAGACAGTGTTTCCCCTGCATTGCAGTGCTCTTTGCTAAGAGGGGAGAGGGCGTGCGGATTGCACATTGCACCAGGATGCACAGTTCTAGCACCCAAATTCTTCAGCCCAGTGGCCACTGTGGAAGTGAGTGGGTCCCCACTAATGTCTTTTCCTACGTTGTGGTGTTCTTTCTAGGTCTGCAGGATTGTACGTTCATGGAACGATCGTACTGGTCATCAGGAGAAAACACACCACATTCCTCTGAACCAGGCCTAATAAAGACAACAAATTATAAGTCACGTGCCTTAATGGATGGATCTGAGTTCCCATCAGAGACACTTGGGAAGAACTGGTGGAAAGCTCCTTGCACTAGAAGGTTTGGATTCTAGTCTAGTATCTACAACTGGTTGACTATGTAAGTCAAATTTCTTCCCTTCTCAGGGCTTTAGTTATTCCCTCTGGAAAATGAGAGGGTTACATTAGATTGGCAAAATTGATAAAATAGGAAAATGACAAATGTTGGAGGGGTTGTGGGAAAACAGGCACATGAATCCTAAATTCTAGCCACTCTGGAAAGTGATTTGGCACTATGCCCTGGAAGTTACTAAACTGTAAACTCTTTAACCAAGTAGTACCACTACTAACTAGGCCTACATTCCAACAAGATGAAAAAGGAGAAGGTTCCATGTGAATGAAGTGAGCAGAACTAGAAAAACAGTTTAAACTATAAATAACAATGCTTGTAAAAATGAAAAATTTGGCAAGATTTAAGAATTCTGATCAATGCAATGATCAACCATAATTCAAGAAGACCTATGAAAAATGGTGCCTACCTCCTGACAGAAGAGGTAATGGACTCAAGATGCAGAAGAAGATATACGTTTATCGGTATGGTCAGTAATTGAAAAAATAATTTAATTACACATTTAAAAAAGAGAAAAATGTAAAAGTAAATGAAGGGGTTAGCTGAGCTGCTTTCTGAGGGCCCTTGTAGCTCTAGCATTCTACTCCAATTCTCCAACTCCTGGAGCCCTTTGAATCAATCAACTCCACTGGCTCCCTATTGCCTTTAGGATGACAGCTTTCAAAACCCTTCACACACTGGCCCAAAGTGATCATTCCACCTCCTCTTCCACTCTGTGATCTTGCCAAACCAGCCTTCTTTCGGTTCTTTACCCACAGTCCTTCAGTTCCCATCTTTGTGCCTTTGCTCCAGCCACTCCTCTTCACCTCACAGAATCGATCTCTTTCTCAAGCACCATCTTCTACATGAAGCCCTTCCTGATCCCCATGATTGCTGCCAGTGTCGTCTCTCCTAAACCCCCTTGTGTTTAAAGTAGTATTTGCTATTTTTCTGTAGATGCTTATTCGTGTACTTGTCTCTGGACAGAATATAAGCTTCTTGAGGTCATAGACTGTTTTTGTCTTTGTACCCCTAGCACCTAGTACATACTGGACCAAGAGCTCTGTGGATAAATTTCAAGGGATCTGTGGGCCAGAATGGAAAGTCATTTTCCATGACTACATCTTTAAGTAGCTGGCTTGGCTCTGGGAAAGTAAGTGAGTCAGAGGGTACTTGCTACATGTTCACTAGACCACTAATGAACTGTAGCATTACCTTCAATGATTTACAAGCATGACTCTGAGAAATGATCCTTAGAGGACCTTCAGTAGACCTACTAAATCAAAGGGGCCCAGGACACAGGAAAGTGAAGAATCTCTGGGCTAGACCTTCATAAAAGATTGTCAGTTGGTTGACTGACTGATTGATCTGTGTTTGGGTGATGGCACCAGGGCTTGGGGAGGCTTTAGAAACAGACACATACATAGCATACTAAGAGGAGAGGGGAAAGGAGGGGGGGGTGTTGAAGGCATGCATCCAGTTTCCCTGGAAAAAAAGAAGGTCATCCCATAAGGAAGCAGCATGGTTATTTCTAGCTATTTGTTATTCTAATAGAGGCAGAGAACATTAGAGCTGGAATAGCAAGACCCTAGAGAGAAACTTGCCCAGCCATCATTTTACAGGTGGTGAAACCGAAGCCCAGAAAAGGAAAGTGACTTGCCCAATGTCACACTGTGAGTCAGAGATAGGGCCAGGATTCAAGTATAGGGTTCTTGATTCTGATTCTAGTACTTTTCCAGTCTGATGCTATGTTGGGGTCTTAAAGTGAGTCTTAAAGACCCATTATTTAGAATTATTTTTGAGGAAATAGGTTGTTCCCCCTCCGAAGAGAGCCCATCTTTGTAGTTAAGGTGGAAATGTTTAGTGAAATACAATTCAATATGCACATTTTGGATACATAGATTTTTCTGGTATATAATGGGCTACGTGAGGTTAAGATGCCTTGGTATAGGATGAGGAAGAAGCCCGATGTACTGGAAGGTATGTGGGACGTGGAGTCTGGAGATGTGGTTTTGAATTCTGGCCTTGCCTTTAACTTTACCTGCAGGGTTATTGTGAGGATCAGATGAAAGAGGACATATAAAGGGCTTGGCAAGCCTCAAAGCACTGCAGAAATGCTAGCTATGAGGACTGATGATGATGATGGGGATGAACAAGTCACCTCCCTTCTCTAAGCCTCAGTTTCCCTCGTATGTTAAAGGAAGGGGTCTGGAGTTGATGATCTCCAAGGGCTCTTTCTAGCCCCAACACTCAATAAAGTAGTATTTCTTCCCATTTTGTAGTTTGACAAACTGAGGCTCAAAGTGACCTACCCAAGGTCACACAAAGAATCAAGAGTGCAGTTGAGATGAACAGTCAGCTGGGAAGTGTAACTAACATGCTTCTCCTTCCATGTTTCACCATTTCCTTGAGTTTAGAAGATAGGGCTCTCAGTAGGAAACAAAGTTAGTTATTGTTCATGTGAAAAAAGGTCTTTTCCATTCCCTTTGAGAAGTCTTGTGGCTCTAAGGCCACATCAAAGATCAAATGGTTGTCTGAGGCTAGGAGATCTGGATCAATGAAGACCAAGGCAAATGCGTCTCTCAATTTGGGAGTACCCCAGCTTTTCAAATTCCAATAGGGGATTCTGTATTCTCTGGGCACAAGTGGAAGCAGAGGCATCTCTAGAATATCACTTTCTTAAAAATATGGACCAGATAGGCTAAAGACAAGGAAACATGCACCAGGTTGACAAATATTTGATTCCTCTCTGGAATTTTATTTTCTGCTTTCAAGGCTCTGATTCAGAAGAGTTTTTAGCGAAATGTTTCTTAAAGTAAATACCATTGCCAGCTCGTCTCAGATTGCCTTTCATTCCAAGGTACACTCATTTCTAAATACCCTATAGCAAAGTCATCTTCAGGTGGCATGAGGGACCACATTCATTTCATGTCCACTTGGCCTGCGGGTCAGGGAGTAGGAGAAGGCTGGCCATCCTACCTCCTTGGATCTCTAGTCTCCCTAGACCCGAAGTGCCTAAGTGGCTCGGTAACTCAGAACCAAGGCAGGCCTAGCATATCAGCCTTGGCCAGTGTCTGGTGCCATCTAATTGTTTCCCCCTTTCCTCTCCACTTCCATTCACAATTAAAGAGGCAGTGCTGATGTGGTGGGCAAAGAGCATTGGAACGGAGTCATTTGCTATAAGATGTGTCAAGGGACATTACATGATAGTTTTCAAAATAAATTAAAACTATGGATGATGACCTAAGAAAACTGTTCAAAATCATTAATGATCATAGAAATGCAAATCAAAACAAACCTGTGGTAGGGACCACCTCAAATCCATTAAGTTAGCAAAGGTGCTAAAAAATGGAAGAACTCATTAATGGAGAGGCTGTGAGAAGAGAGGCATGCTAATTCAGTGTCGGTGGAAGCATGAATTGGTTCAAGCATTCTGGAAAACAATTTGGAATTATCCAAGAAAAGTAAGTACTGGGACTGTATATCCCAAGGAAGTCCTCCCGCTCATTTTCCTTCCCCCACTAGAATCTCGGACTCTGTCCTGGGGACAGCAGAATCTTTTGCCTTTTATTGTCTAGAACCAGGACTTCATGCAACTTCCTGGACATCTCTATACAATACCTCTTTTCCCCTCCATCATTTTCCAGCACGCTGTCATGTGTTGTCTTTCCTCATTAGAATGTAAGCACCTTGAGGGCAGAGACTATCTTGCTTGCTTATATTTATATCCTTAACACTTAGAACAGTGCCTGGTATATAGTTCAGTTCTTAATAAATGCTCCATCCATCCATCCAAGAAAAGTAAGTAAATATACCTCTTGACTCAGATTCTGCTACCAGGACTACATCCCAAGGAGGTTATTGATAATAAAAAAGACCCACAAGTCTAAAAGGCTCATAGCAGCATAATTTGTGATAATAAAAAACTCAAAACAAAATACATGCTCATTAGTTGGGGAATGGCTGGATAACTGAACAAACACCACATAAACTGAGAATTTAACATTGTTGCACCATGAAGAATGAAAAATGTGAAGAATTCAGGAAAGTGCTGCAAGATTTACAAGAAGCGATGCAGAGGGAGGTAGCCAAGCCCCTTCTCCCCCATTGCCACAATGATCTCAACTACAGAAAGGCCAACGAGGAGTCATCAAATCCAGTGCTCAACTGAGTAGCCTAATATTGAGTAGCTAAGGGACAGATAGCCCTCCTTTCTGTTAAGAACTGATCATCTGCTTTTGGTGGTGGGATATGCTTTGTAAATGGGTTTGTTTGAATGTTTGCTGGGAAATTATTTTGTTTCTTTTTTCCTTAAATAAAGAACATAGGATTTGGATCAAAAGGCCTGTGTTTATTCAAATCCCAATTCCATGCTTACTAGATGTGTGATTGTGGTAAGTCAGTTCCCTGATCTAGTCTCAGTTTTCCTTATCTGTATAACGGTTATAGTATGACCTGCCTTTAGGTAGTTCAAAGAGTTGTTGTGAGGGGCCAGTGGGAGAATGGATACCAAATAATCTGTAAGACTTAAGACACTCAAACCATGTGAGTGAGCTAATTTGGATTTAAAGGGCTAACTACTGATGGCTTTCTTAATGGCTGGAGATTGTTTGATCCAAAGTCCTCATATTATAGCTGAACTAAGGCTCAGAAAAGGAAAATTATTTGTCCGTGCATTCAGGAATTCAATTAAACAAGCATTCATATTAAACACCTATTGTGTGCAAGTCACTGTCCTAGGTGCTAATGATACAAAGACAAAAAGAAAAAAAAACCAGTCTCCTAGGGAGCTAACGTTCTAGTTAGTGTCCCAGACAGGAATAGAGCTAAAGATTCCTGATTACCTATACAGCTGTTAATCCAAAGGAATGAATCTCTAACAGTTGACGATCAGGCACTATGACAAGCTAGGTTTGGGCTAGAATGGTTTCTTAGTTCCTCAAGTCGCACCAGTAATAGCTGTGCCACCAATTGGTTATTACTGGTGAACTGTGGAGAGGACACAGAGGAGAATAACATGGCATGGGCAGTCTGGCAGTCTGTGATCTGTATCATTAGCAAGAACTTCCAAATTGATGAGACCCCAGATCACTCAATCATACTGATAATCACGCTACAGAATAACATCCTATCTGAGCACAGCTGGCCAGCACATACCATATTCAAGTTGGCACAGGCCCAGAGAGGTTAAGCCAATTTGTCTAGGGTTGGACATCTAGTAAATGCTGGAAGAAGGATTTGAACCCAGGACCTTCTGACTGCAAGTTCAATGACCTTTCTACTATATCCTATGGGCTGCCACTGCCAGGCTCTGCTGATGAAATCCAAACACCTGATTTTCCAGTTTCGTTTGGAACGCTGTTGATGCTCTACAGCTCCTGGACTTCATAATGCATGGTATAACTAAGTCACTGCTGCTACAAATGCCTGGAAGAATGTTTCCTTCAGAACATCATGATGTATGCACTTCATGGTTAGGAAATGAGAACATCCTCACTGTTCTGCTGTCAGTGGACCATGAAGAAAATTGCCACACAGTGATCAAACTGAATGTCAATTTGACTCATTGTAACAAACACTCTACTCTGATGCAATGAAACCAATTACAGTGAAAATAAACACTTTTTTCCTTCTAGGTTCTAGTTCTAGTCTTGGCTGTCCAGAAGTTATATTGTATGACCTTGAGTAAGTCACTCACCCACTCGCCTTTGTTTCTTCCACAGTAAAATTAGGGCCCCGATGGGTCAGACTCCACTGAACCATGGAGTCCTGTGACCCCCTCACCTTGGTTTGTTGGCTTCAACAGGTTGCTGGTTACCAGGGCCCTTATAGCTCTGAGTGCTACTGATGTATCGGTCGCCATAGCTGAGGGTAGATCTGCATGGGAAAAGAAACACACTTGAGCCCTTTCAGAAGGACTTGGGTGCAGCTGAAGGACTGCTGAGGCCCATGCTGAAGAACCAGAATGTGTGGGTTCTGTCAGCAGCGTCCACTTAGGCCTGTGGTAGAATCTGCCACACAGTCCGTGGTCCACTGTGGAAGGGTGGAAGCAGACCAACTGAAGGGCCGATGGATTTCTACTGCTTTTGGTAAAAGGCCTTTGCAAAATGTTCCAACGGCTCTCCTCGGGCTAAATCTGTTCTTCCAGCTACCTTCCTGTGCCTGGACTGTTTCATCCATCTGCCCCATTTCCTCTGCTATGAATGCTACTATATACTAAGGCCAGCACTCACCAGGGAGAGGCTGAGCTCTGGAGCCACTTACTTTTTCTTAGAGGTAATCTCTATTTCATCCAGATCATTCTGTGAACCACTGGAGCCATGATTACTGTCAGTTGACCAGGTACTTGACCTGTCAGAAGAAAAGACCCATTAGAAGCCTCAGGACTCTGCCTCTGGTCTCCCCTAACCACAAGTACCCACTGTTAAGACATTAAGCAAGAGAAGTTAGAGATTGAGTTCCTTGTGGTAATACTCACGGGTGTCTGAATTTCCCCATCTGGAAAGTAGGGATCATTCCATACCCAAACTCCAATTCATGTTTGAAATGTCTGACTCAGCTAAATACAAACATAGTGGGGGTAGACAGCATCTGGCCACATGGAAACTGCAAAGCCAGATTTAGGCTCCATATCAAGACAAATTCCTAGCAATTAGAGCTTTCCAAAAGTGGAATGCATGGCCTGGGGAGGTAGTGAGCTCCCCCTCACTGGTGAGGGAAGTCAGAGGGTCTTCAAGCAGAGGTTGGAAACCATTTGTTAGGGCTGTAGAGAGGATTGTCAGGAATGAGCTGGATAACATCCTGGGATTCTAGGGGAGTAAGTCATGGGATTCTTGCCAATAATTGGGCAATTTGAAATATGATTTGATTGCAAGGCATTTCCCTCCTGCAGGCCCTGGCTTCTCCATCTGTCAAATGAGGGAGCTGGACAAGATTATGTCTAATGCTGGTCTTGGCCAGCTCTGCAATGCTCAGGTTCTCTCACTCCCAAGGTACAGTTTTATCAAGTGTCATGGGCTAGAGTGGTACCAACCCAATATTTATTATACACCAAGTGCCAGGCACTAGGCAACAAGGATGAAAGCAAAACAATTCCTGCCTTCAAGTGGCTTGCATTCTATTGCGGGGGGGGGGAGACAGCATGGACACAGATACCAAATTGGTGCGAGGTGATGTGGGGAAGAAGGTACCAGCACTTGGGTATGGCAGGAGAAGCTTCCCATAGAAGGCAGTATTTAAGCCAAATGCTCTTGGAAGAGACTAAGGATTCTAAGAGGTAGTGGTGAGGAGAGAGTTCATTCCAGGCAAGAGGGATAGACAGCCAGTGCAAAAAAAAACCCAATAAAAATGCAACAAAAATAGAAAAACAGGAAATGGAGTGCCACGAATTAGGAACAGCAAGAAGGCCTGTGGGAATGTGCTGTAATGTGTGCGAAGGTAAATAATGATTAATAAGGACAAGAAGGTAGGTTGTGGCCAGATTCTGAAGGGCTTTAAATGCAAAAAAGAGTTCATATTTGCCCCAGTGGTAATAAGGAGCCAGTGGAATTTCTTGAGTAAGGGAGTGACAAAGAGCTGAGCCTTAGGAAAATCACCTTGGCTGCTATGTGGTGGACAAATTGAAGTAGAAAGACATTTGAGGCAGGGAGACCACTTAGAAGGCAACCGCAGCAGTCCAGGCAAGAGATGAAAGCCTTAACTGGGGTGGTGGCAGGAGATACGTGAGAGATGCTCTGCAGCTGGAAATGGAAGCTTTGGCAACTGACTGGACATGAGGGGTGAGGGAGAGTGGAGTCAAAGGTGACGTCCACGTTGTAGGCTTGGGTGACAGGGAAGATTGTGGCGCCCTTGACGGTGACTGGGGAGAGTTTTGGGGGAAAGGTAATGAGTTGTCTTTTGGATAGGTTGAGTTTGAGAAGCCTGCAGACTGCCCGGTTGAAAATATCCACTAGGCAATTGGTGATGCAAGACTGGAGGTCAGGAAAGAAGTTAGAGCTGGATAAAGAGAATCATCTGCTTTGAGATGATAACGAAACTCATGGGAACTGATGAGGTTACCAAGTGAGAAAGAGTAGACAGAGGAAGACGAGGAACCAGAGCAGAGCCTTGGGGAATACCCAGAGTGAGGGACTGGATACAGATGCTGAGCCAGTCAGGAAGCCCAAGAAGGTGAACACTCATTTCTCCAATGAACCCCAATGTGCCATTGAAGCCCAACTCTCAATGGACAGTTTCCTTCACTTCTGTAAGGAATGGGGCAGGAGCACCCAGAGGCTAGCTTGGAGCAAGGGGCATGGTGTGGAGGAGCCCTGAAGCTGCGTACAAATTCAGGGTAACTTAGAAGAGTCCGGGGATGCCCCCCTAGGCCTTGGTACCTGTTGACATCAGGATACAGGTCTTTCTCTTCTTCTTCTCTGGGAATGTCCTCTCTAGTGCTGGAAATGTTTCTTTCCTTATACGCCAAGAAAGCTCTAGAGAGGAGACAATTGGCTTTCTTTAAGGAAAGAGGCTGCTACTATCCCATGGACAATGAGCCTTCTCCAAGGAACTCAAAAACTCCTCTGAGATTTGTTTAAAGCCTTCGTTTTTAGGTGCTAGTCATCTCCTTCTACTGCCTCCCACCCCCGTGTGAGAGTGTACTTGCACACATGCACAGCCCTGGGCATGTGACAAACAGCACCACTGAAGTTTCAGAAGCAGAGGACACAGCTTCTGGTGGCATATGCCTCGTTCCACACCTGCAATGTGTTTACCACAGATCTTTTCAAATAAGTCTCAATGATCCTCACAGAAAAGAGTCTGCTCTGTCAGAGGGGCATAGATACCATGTAAGAAAACATCAGGGCCCACCCATCCATTTTACATGGAAAGAAACCAAGGTCCAAAAAAGGTGACTTGCCCAAGTCACATAGCCAGTGAGTGGCAGAGCTGGGAGTAGAACCTTGGTTTCCTGACTCCCAGTCCAGGGCCTTTTCTACTCCACCTCAATTGCCTTCTAGGAAAAAAATGGCTAATGTACTTGAAAGTGATGACTTCATTGAGAATCTCCCAGGAGGAACCACCATTACCTTTAGCCAGGGAGTCTGACCTGCTAAAGGAACATAATTCTGTGCTGCTAGGTCTCTCTCACCACCCTTGGGGCAGAGGGACTATAAGAGAAACATACACCAAGACCTGGATGGATTTAACTGTCTCTTTTCCTGATAAAACACTCCCCATTCCCCCATATGCACCAGCGCACACTCATGTGTGTGTCCCCACAAGGCAAGGAAGGGCAATGGTTAGCAGCAAAATGGCAGAAATGCAGGATGCATGTTAGGGGACAGAGATGAGCCCCTGCTGGGCTCTCTGGTTCCTTTATGACTGCCAGCTCACATCCTCCGTCCAATCACCACCAATTTACCTCTTCCCACTGGTGTCTGGGGAAAAGTCACGAAGAGTGTATTCCAGTTTGGGGTCATGGCGCACTAGAGTGTGAGTTTCTTCTTTCTTTCCACTAAGGAAGGAAAAAGAAAGTGTGATTTAATTCCCCTTCATTCTACCACAAATTATGAATCACCGAGGACCACAAAACATAGATTCAGAACTGCAAGGGACCTCAGAGGTCACAAAGGACCCATAAAGTTCTAAGGAGATAAAAGACTTGCCCAAGACCATACAGGAAGAGTCAGAGCTAGGATTCATACCCAGGTCTTTGGCCTCTAAATCCATTGCACCCATGTGTATTTCCATTCTGCTTTGGGGTTAGATGAAAACATAGTACAGGGCAAAAGCATGGGTCCAGAATCAGAGGACTTGGGTTCATATACTGCCTCTGATTCTTCTATCGCTTGTGTAGCTTTGGGAAAGTTGCTTCATAACCCTAAGCCCCATTCCTCCTCTGGACTAGATGATCTCCTCAGTTTCTTCCAGCTCTCTGGATCTCTGATCCCTGAATTTCTAGTTATTCTTGACTTGTTCCACACCTACCCCATGTCAAGGATAGCTTTGGTCAATCAACTCTATTTTTTCCAGACTAGCTTTTCAAAAATGTTCCTTCTCAAGTGTGGGCCCGAGTGGTTGCTCTGATCAGAGCTGCCATTAAGGCAGTAGAAAATCCAGTTGCCTCTCTATTTCTCTTCCTGTGAAAACCACTCATCAGTAAAGGGAGTGCTAGGTCTGAAGTCAGAGGAGCCTGGGTTCAAATCATGGTGCTGCCTGGTTTAGCTCCATGACCTTGATTAAGTCACTTCCCTTCTCTAAGCCTCAGTTTCCTCATCTGTAAAATGGGGATAAGAATATCTATACTACAAACCTTCTGGAATTGTTCTGAGGAAAGGGCTTTGTAAATTCTTAAGTGAGAGTCATTTCTGTTTATTCTCATTGGCCCTTCTCATATTGTAGTTCTACTGTCTTTTTAAAAAAAAAAAGGATAATAATGATGGTAATCAGAACCACTCCCCCCCCAAAGCTACTCCAATTACTCCTTTGTTTTATAGGCACACTTCACTCTATACAATCAATTTGTTGTGGAGATTTGTGCATTAGTCAGATTTTTGTAAAATGAATCATAGCTCCTCAGTAATATTGGTTATCATTACAGAAGAAATAGAAAAAAACAATGGGAAACCTTTGAGAGGCATATCTTTACCAGCAGATACCTTTCCAATAAAACAGTAGTAATGATAAGACTAAGAAGTCAAGGGGACAGCTAGGTGGCGCTGCAGTGGATAGAGCACCGGCCCTGAAGTCAGGAGAACCTGAGTACAAATCTGGCCTCAGACATTTGACACTTACTAGCTGTGTGACCCTGGGTAAGTCACTGAACCCCAATTGCCTAAAAATTTAAAAAAAAGTCAAACATTGTACTGTAACTACTGCATAGGGCCAGAGGTATCCAGCATCTGCAATCACTAAGGAGATTGGGGGAACTTTCAAGAGCCCTCATCCTCCCGGAGAACAGTCAGCACTGTTTTCCCCTAGACACATGGCCACATGACTGTTCTGAATGACTCAACTTCCCAGTTTCTGAGAGCAGACTGCCTGGAGGTGGCATTTGGAAGCATCCCTACAATGAGGATTCCCTGTATTTTCCTGGTGGTGAAGATTCTCGGGACTTGGGTGGGGGAGGAGAGTGTCAGCCAGAGAAAGAATGCACCTGCCCAATCTTTGATCACAAACAACCAGTTCTTTCTAGGAGCTCCCAATAGATTGGCAGGTGGGTCCCCCAGCCATCTGTGGCTCGTTTGAAATGGGAGCCTCTTGTCCCCTCTCTGGCTTAGGTCCCCATCATGTTTTCGAAGGGACCCTGACAAGATGGAGGACCTCCAGAGGAGGTTAACAAGGATGGGGAGGGGACCAGAAGACCAGTTGTAGGAGATCTTGTTGAAGGGTTAGAGGATGGTTAACTTGGAGAGGGGAAAATCTCAGAAGGACATGAGAGTTTTCTTCAAACTTTCCACTTGGCCTCAGGAAGGCAGAATTAGAATGAACTGGTGGAAGTTCCAGGGTAATGAATTTCAGCTCAACATAGGGTACGGCTGCTTGGCCATTAGAATTGTTCTCCAAAGGAGCAGGCTGTTTTATAGAGTGGTAATATGCCCATCCCTGTGATTATTTTAACAGAGGTTGAATGACCACTTATTAAGGATGTAGTAGAAGAGATTTCGGCATTAGGAAGCTGGACTAAATCACTTCAAAGGTCCCACAGAACTCTGAGATTCTATGATGCTCAAAACCCCACCCCCCTTTTCAGAATCACTACCAAGATGGCCTAAACCTTAGAAGTAGGCAGGTAGAAGGGAAGAATGAGCCTTTCTCAAGATGGAGGCAACACAGACATTGACTTGGGAGTCAGAAAGCATGATTCCAGTCCTGGCTTGGCCCCCAACTAGCTATGTGGTCTTAAATAGCCATTACCCTTCTCTGGGTATCAGTTTTTTACTCTATCGTATAATGTAGGCCTGCCTCCAGCTCAGCCACTTCTACCTCCTATTATCTGAGTCTAGAGACAGTATTCTATCTCTATGGCAACAGCTCAACAGTAGCTGCTGGGACTTATCAGGCGACCACAGCTCAATGAAAACATCTATTGAGCCCACCCGACTCCCTCTGCTCTGATTCTTTCCTTGTCACGTAGCCGCCAGGTTTCAATGTGGCTTCCCTGCTGGGGTGAGAACAGGCTGGCCACCCAACAAGAACATCTTGGTCTGCTTGGCAATTACGCTTATTTTTGGAAATGAATAAATTGGCTTTCTGGACCACAGCAGCCATATCTGAGTCATTTCCCCAGAGCCTCATCCTTAGTGGGGGAGCTCAGGAAATTAAGTCTCTCTGCCTATCATGCTGAGGGGCCAGCCTCTGCACTAAAGATGAACTTACCAGGGGTCCAACAAACCTGGTTAAGTTTTCCTCACCACTATCACCCCTTTGTGGGCCTCTCCTATCTTGTTCCCCTTCTTGGTTTTTTCTTTTTTTCTACATGAGGGTGGGTGAGGGTAAAGGAACATATCTGTGTATATGTATGTGGGTAGATGAAGGGAGGGGGCTGTTAGGACAACATATGGGACTGTGAGTACATAAGGGTGTATGTGTGTACAAGGGGGGTTGGGGAGGCTCAGAAGAGCCACAGGAATGAGGGGAATAGGAGAAATATGCCATATGTAAATGTACGGCTGTTTAAGCATGTGGAGGCAACACACGGCTAGAGAATTAAAGGGGAAGGGAGAGCGATTACTATTGCTGGTAGATGTAAGTCAACCACTGTTTAGGTGTGGCAATAGTAAGTGACCCTAGTAAGCCTTTATTATATAGGAGGGAAGCAGCTATGTGGGGAAGACGGACTTCCCTTTTTTAAGTGTTTTGGTTGTACTTGACCAGTGAGCTGACCTTCTGGGAAGGCAGTGGGACAATTGTGGTGCTTCTGGCTTTCCCCTACCCCTACTCCTCCTAGACACCTTGTGTGCTATGATTGTGTTTGTTACCCAAAGGTAGGATCAGCTCACCACAAGGATGAATCTGCAATGACATGGTAGCTTAGATTCAGTCTAGCTTCGTATCTCCAGAGGGGATCAATGGAAGATCCTGGCCTGGTCCCCTAGGGTCCTATTTGGGGACCTCTGGTGTTACAGTTCCACCAGCATAGGTGTGTATAAACCTTCACCTTTCCCCTGGAACCCTGGAGTGTAAGCTATCAACTATCCAGAGGCTTAGGAAATAGCTGTGTGAATGGTAGATTGTACCTTCTAGGTTGGGGCCCCGGCAAGGGTGGTCTACTTATATGAGAGTGACTGTCCTTGCAGTGCCACTCACTGTGCAAGTGGGCAGTAGTCCCCCTCCCCTAAGCCACCTACAGTCCCACTACCTGGCCTTAAATGGATTTCATGGCCAACACTGAAACCATGGCCTCTCTTTTTTGACAGATTAAGTACAGGTGGTCCTTAGAAGGGGCCCCTTGGGAATGGATGGCTCCTCTCATGGAGGATGGAAGCCACCCAATGGGGAGCTTACAGAAGTATAAGGTAGGCTCCTGGATGGTTTGAGGTTAGCCCTATCACAGCAGAAGGGAGATCACTGCATGAAATCATGAATAGTGTGGTATTAACCTATAACACTGACCTAGTATTGGCAGGGGAGATGGACCATCTAGGTCAGGCCCTTCATAGATAGCATCTGAGCAGGAATAGCTTGGCCAGAACAGCCTAACCTTAATCAGAGCTCAGGTCAGCCTTGAAATTGGGCCACAGAGGTGAGCTGGAACCTCAAGTCAAGGGAACCTGGAGCCAGCAGCCAGTGAATAGCCTCCTGTATGAGAACGTGGATGGCCAGGAAACCTGGGGGTGGGGTGGGGGAAGAGCTCCTGGCGGCCAAGCCTTTTAAGCCTAAGTATCTGGCCTGGGTTAAGAGGCTCAGGACAAGAAGGTACAATTTGGTCCTCTGACCCCCACCCTTGGCAGAACCTGCAAGGGACAAGGAGGAATAATGAGGGGGCTCAGAGTGGCCATGGGCATCAATCAGAGGACAGAGACCAAGATGTGTAGGAGGGTACAGGAAGTCCTGGATGCAGGAGCATACCTATGACACCATGTCCTGCTCTCAAAGTTCGTGACCCTGGGGACAGTCGGCAGCCTACAATAAAACTGTATTTGTAGCCATACTGTACTGGACATGCTTCGTCTTCTCTGATCCCTACAATCACTCTGGGAGGGAGAGGGAGGTACTATGGGCATTACTGCTCTCAGTTTAGACGCAGAGAAACAGAACGGTGCCTTTATCTGCACTCTTGAACTCTGGCAGATAAAAACAAACTCCTGGATGTATTTCCAGCCCAAGCTGAGTGGCCTGCTCTCTCTCTGCTAGAATCAGAACTGAGAGAGAGAGAGAGAGAGTGAGAGAGAGCAGAATCAGACCCCCTTAACAAGCCCACATGCATATGCTGCTGGAGCTGGGGCTGTTAGGAGCCTGGCTGGCCCCTAAACCATTGGGAGGTGGAGAGAAGGGCCCAGACGTCAGGAGTGGGAAGAGACAAAGAAGCCCCTCTAGAGAACTGGAAACAGCTCTGCAAGGAAGGGCCGCGAGAGAGGGGAAAGTCTTTTTGAAAATTATTTTTCATTTCAATTTTTCTTTTTCATTATGAATTTAGCAAATACCAACAAACACCAACATTTCAACGTACAAGAACAAATGAAGAGAAATGCATAAGCTGTAAACTTCTCTTGTGTGCAGATTTTCTTTAAGTGTACAATAAAGTTAATGCAATGGTAGCAAAACTGCCAGAGAAGGTGGAAGGTTCAAGAAGCATTTAGTAAAGCCTCTTCTCTTAGGTGGGTATGGAGGTGAAAGAGGAGGCTCATCTGCTCTCAGATCTTAGAATGCATCAGGGGAGAGGAGGCTGGGCTTGGAGATAGAGGACCTGGGAGCAAATCCAAGAGCTTCCTAGCTGGATGGCCCTGAACAAGGCACCTAACCTCTCGAGGTTTCAGTGTCCTCATCTGCAAATGAGAGGATGGGCAAGACACAGCTCTGAAGCCATGAACACACATTCCCCACCCCAGCCTTGTGATTTCACAGGTGTAGGAAGCACCCATGGAGGGCACCCACTCTACCAAAGCAGGTCTGCACTTTACAACTTCTCGTCTTTGAGAGCCACCTGGATCACTGTGAAGTGACATGCCTTGGGCAGGGGCCGCTAGAACGTGGCAGGCAAGGATGGGCTTTGTGCCTTGGATTTTCAGACTCCAAAGCCTGATCTCTATCCCCCAGGCCATGCTACCTCTCATAAACTAGATGACAGGTGCAAGAAAATGATTCAGTGCATAGGAGAGGTCAGCCAGAAGGGCCTGAATGTTGAGGGTCTCCTGAAGTGTTCCCCTCTCCCCTGCCATGCTCTATTCTGGAGGGTAGAAAACTAAGGCTGCTGGCTCAGCAAGAGATGGAAGGACAGCCCTCTTAAGTCCATTGCTCTTACGGAAACTGAGGCTGTCAGGGGAGGTCAGGGCAAATGGGAAACAACTACCTGGTGAAGCCGAAAATCTGTCTTGCCAAAGATGGCAGGGTCTGAATCCTCTCAGGAGGGACTTCACCCTCCTCGACTTCAACCCTTTCAGGCAGTAATGCAAAGATACTCTCAGTAAGAGATACAAGGGGTCACTGTGCCAGACGCCTCCCTCATTTACTCAGCCTCTTCTCTTTTACAGCAGAAGACCAAGCCAAAAGCAGCTTCACATTCCATTCTGGGCTCTCAGAAGGCGCCGTCTTCCTTCTTAGCATACTCCCCTTGGACGGGAAAGAGGCTGTTCCGAGCTCCCCGTGCTGGACAGCTCCGTGCGTGTTCCTCTAGGAACCCAAGGCTTAGTGATTCAGTCCCAGGGGCCAAAAGGGAGAGGGGCTCACTCACAGCCATCGCCCCCCCCCCCCCCCCCCCCAGGGCTATAGCTGAAGGCGTTCTCTTTCAACCATCTACTTCAAGACTGCTCCCAGCCCGTGGAAGTGACTTTCTAGCCTCTCCTCCACCAATACAAGAGGCTTGCCTGTTTGGTGCAGAAAACCCCAAAGCTAGCTCTCATTTCCTTTAAGGTTTTGTAAAGCCCTTTATAAACATTATTCAATCAGTCAGTAAGCATTTATGAAATCCTTACTGTGTGCTTATTCCCCTAAGGTAGGTGCTATTATGAGCTCCATTTTAAAGGGCAGGAAACCGAGGCTCAGAGAGGAGGGTCACAAAGACTGACCAGAGTCTGAGGCAAGCTTCCTGACTCCAAGGCCAGAGGTTTATTTACCACAACACCCTTCCTTCCCAGGAGAAAAAAGATATTTTCTGAAAAGGCAAAATGTTTGATAATTCCTTCATTCAAGTACCTGTGAATCTTTGGTCAAAAGAAATAGCACCTCCACTTTTTTCCATGGGCAGGGGAGCTTAGGGCACACTTTTTTCCGTGGACAAAAGTGAAGGGAACCCAGATCTGTTTGTGACTTTCAGCACTACAGGCTTAGCCTGTCTGCGATAAGGGATCTAGGCCTGCCTCCTGAGGCTCTCCCAGGCTGGCAGTGAAACCACCCAAGCAGCAGCTCCCACTCTCCTGGGCCCTCTCTGCTTCAGGAGAGTCCAAGGCCTTCTCCTCTCCTGGCCCACCCCACCAGTAGGGGAGGAGAACCCAGGCACAGAACTGCTCTAGAGTCTTACCTCTTTGCCATAAAAGGAGGTGCTAAGTCCTGAGTGGAACTCCTGGAAGGTGGACAGAAAGACACCACCCGAGCCGCCGGCCTGTAGGATAGAATAAATAAAATAAAGGATGTGACACAAGACTTACACATTCAGTGTCAGATCAAATTCAAATGCTTTATAACTGTGCTCCCTTTAAGCCACCTCCATCCCACCTCCCAGTCTCCACCCCCTAGCCCCTTTCTTTCCTCCCCCCCTCCTGCCCCAGCCCAAGGCATATAGCCCACACCTCCCTCTCCCCCCTCCTCCTGAGACATGCACTCACTGTGAGCTCTTCTTGGCAGCAGATAGCACATAGGAGTGCTCCCAGGTGGCAGACCTCTGAAACAGGTGGCAGGAAGCTTCGGCTCTAGAAGGGCTGGGAATGAGAAGGGAAGAGCCAGAATGGAGATCAAAGGCCAGTGCTCTGACCGTATCTCCCTCCCCCCATACACTCTCCCATGGGGACACATGGCAAGTTCTGCCAACCTGCCCACCTGGCTTCTGGCTGAAGTCTGTTTGACTTTCTGGCAGTTTAGGGTACTGAGTGACTTGTATGAAACAGACGCGGGTCCTGATACGCAACTGAGCCCACCTCTGTTTCAATCAGGCAAGCAGAAAGAAGGGGTCCCTCACCATTATAACTTGTTAAGAGTTCAGTTCTTCCAGAGGGAGAACAGTGGGGGCTATCTCCACAACTCGAGTTCAAACAGGCCTTTCAGGATCACCTCTGCCCTTCCAACCATCACCATGCTGGGCAGGGAGTACAGAGGTTGTTACAGACAAGGAAATTGAAGCTAAGAGAAGTGAGATGACTGGCCTCTGACCAACACAACAACCACCACCTGGGCTCTACACTCCCAATCCAGAAATTCTTTTCCACCACACTGAGTTACCTCTTAATCACATTCATGTCTGAATAAAATCAGCTTCATTAGCTGGGAAATTGTTTAGGGGAATGGGAAATGAGAAAGGAGAATAAGAGAGCCTGTATAGAGGACCCAGATCTTCCCTTTCCATCACCTCTCTCATGTTTATACACTAGTGATACAATGGGTGGGGTGAACCTCACCAGATTTGAAGTCAGAAGACCTGAGGTTAAATCTCATTCTTCCCTTTTGCTTTGGACAATTGCTCCCCAAACCTGTTTCTTCATCTGTAAAATGAGGGGGGGTCAGACTAGATGATTTACAAGCCCTAAATCTAAGTTTCTGGGAGATCTGACAAGTTTTTTTAACTGGACTGTGATTTCATTAGCATAGGGTACTCTTAGTGAGTAAACAGCCTCTCCCAATGCAGGCTGGCACCTACTGGGCACTTTCCAGACTTGAAGTGTTTGCCTCTTGGATACCATTGACGTTTGAGATTCCCTAGAATGGATCCTGCCTGCATACAACAGGGGCTTCTTCTAATTCACTTTATACCAAGTATACGGACATGGTAGGGGATCAGATCAAGGACATCATAAGAATCTCAGCCCTCTCAATGAAGTCAAGCAGGTCCTGTAGCTAACTAGAGGTGGAACATTCAGAAGACAGCAGGCAATAATGGAAACTGAGAGCTTGGGGGGGGGTTGGCATAACAGCCAGTCCTCCTAGTTTTACACAAGAGCAAGGTGAGGCCCGGTGGGGGTGGGGGGGAGGGAGTGACTTGCCCAGGGTCACATAGATAAGTAGGTAGGAGTGCTGTGATACAAAGCTGAGCTTCTCAGGTGTCACCCTCAGTATCCCAAGTCCACCATACCATCTGCCACCTGGCTAAGGAAAATCTCACCCTGCCCATCCCAAGATGGGGCACTAGGAGGCATGATGCCCAATGGTGCTAAAGTGGAATTTCCTGGGCCCCTCCTCCAACCTTTCTAGCTATTGTACCTTCTTTGCTGCTCATCAACAGGAAAAGTTAAGGCACTATCATCCCCTTCCATGGGGATGTGTATGATATTGCAGGGCACTCTAAATGAGAAGAAAAAAGCTGTTTCGGATGGTAGTCTACTCTCTGAATTCCAAACTGCTCTGCCTGGTATTCAAAGCCTTCTGGAAACTATACCTTGCCTTACAGAACCAGATTTATTTGACCTACTCATAAACTGATCATAGATAAAGATGATGATGATGATAGCTAACATTTATAAAGTGCTTACCATGTGCCAGGCACTGTGCTTTACAATTATTATCTCATTTGATTCTCACAACAACCTTGTGAGAGAGGTTATACCCTTTTTACAGATGAGAAAACTGATGTAAACAGAGGTAAGGTCAGGGATCCAAGCACGGTCCTTTGACTGAATTCAAATATCACAGAACAAATGTCCTGTGAAGTTTGGATTCAGTCAAAGGGTCTGGATTCAGTCAAAGGGTCTAGAGGGCCACATGTGGCCTCGATGCCACAGGTTCCCCCCCCGCCAATTCTATACTGTTTCAATCTACACCAAGTCAATGAGTTCTCTATCTGGAGGTGGATGGCAGTTTTCATCATGAGTCCTTAGGAGGGGTAGGAACTTTCAAGGCCCCTCAGCGACTTATGGTGAAATGGAACAAGCAAACAAGTCCAAGCAAGAATAAGGCAGCTTCATCCAGTTTCACTCTGACTTCCGCAACTCTGTCAAGTCATGTTGCTTCAACCTTGATGAGCAGTTAATGAGAGGACTGAACTAATAATAATGATAAAAATAACTAGCATTAATTAGCACTTTAAGGTCTGCAAAGTGCTTTACAAATACTGCCTCATTAGATCCTCACAATAAACCTGAGAGGTAGGTGCTATTATTATACCCATTTTACAGATGAGGAAACTAAGGCAGCCAACAGTTAAATGACTTGCCCAGGGTCACACAGCTAGTAAGAGTCTGAGGTCAGTTTTAAACTCAGGTTACTGAATCCAGGCGTAGCTAGCTGCCCAGTGATAAAGTGCTATGCAAATATCAGCCAAGTGCCATGCCCATGGAACAATTATCATCCCTGATTTACAGATGAAAAAACATAGCCCTGTAGAAGGGAAGTGACTTGCCTAAAAACACACATCTAAGTGAGTGGCAGAAACAGAATTAGAACCCAGTGCTCTGACCTCAGACACACTGGTCACCACACTTTATACCAAATGGTGACCTCTGGGGTGCCTTCTGGTGCTGGTGCACAAGAAAAAGAAAAGAGGGTCAATCCTGAAGCAGACTTACGTCTCCTTCTTGTAATCATCAGAACTGACTTTGTAGCCAGAGGCTGAGAGCTGGGGCAGGTTGGCAGTGGTAGGTTTTGCTGGAACCACAGATCTGGAAAAGAAAAGCAAACTCAGTCCACACCCCATTGCCAGCAGGCCTGTGGAGCTGTCCAGGGTCCCAAATATCTGAAAGTTTGGTTTATCAGATCCATAGATGGAACTGAGACAGTCTCTCCCTACTCACTCTTTCCTTTCAGACTCGGTCAGGCTCATGGAGGAGAGTGCTAACAACAAGGCTCTCAGCTTAGCCTTTTGCAGATGGAGGTCTTGGGGTTCCCCTGAGCCCAGGGGGTGGGGTGCAGGGTTGCTGGAATGCATATTGAAAGCTCTTTCCTGAAGACTAAGGATGAGATGACTCTCTAGACAGACCTATTTTGCAGGTAGCACTTCCTAACCATACAGTGCTATAGAAACATGAACTATCCTGCTTATGGCTCCACTGATGTGCTTCAGGGAGGATATGTGGCTCACTAGGCCGGAGCTTCAAGCTTCTGCAGGCCTGAGCAATAGAGATAAGGTAGCCTGTTTTCGGGGGACCGGCCTTAGCCATGTTTGCACAGGCTCATCACCAGGAGGATAGCTGCTAGAGGAGGAACTGGATGGGCCCCAATAACTCAGGAATCCATCAAATAAGTCATTCACATGTATTGTGGGGGGAAAGATATTAGCACCAGCGAAGGGAGTATCTACCTTCTCTGTGAAGTTTCTATGTGAAGCCCTTTGGAAATCTTAGGCTAGATATCAGCTGTTAATATAGGCATTATAAGGATGCTGTGAGGAGCCAATTAAAACAGGAACTTATAAAATGTTCAGAAGAGGATGCTGGGTACAAGGAAGGGTCCCAGACTGAGCTCCAGCATCTAGCACAGTGCTAAGCACTCACACACTAATAAATGCTTGTTGGTCAACTGACTGATTGAGCTCCTCACAGCCATAGCCAGCAATGCCACCATGTGCATCATCTTTCCTCTGACTGGATCAGTCCTGGCCAGAAGGAGGACTACCAGAACCCACACCTTCGCTGTTATAACAAGAAAGAGAGATGCCCAGCTATAGTTTTATAAGTCTCAGAGTGTCTCCAAATCTATCTCAAGCCTATGTGTGTGAAAAGGAGGGGGTGAAGAGGGAAGTTGGCTGCCTAATTCCTAAAATACAATTAATGTGACTTCACTTAAATTCATTTGTAAAGATTTACCACAGCTCAGCAGTAGTCAACTCCACCCAAGGAGCCATTGGCTGCTTCTTCTCCCTGCCCACCCCCCCAATCTATACTTAACAGTTGCTGGCTGAACTGGGAAGCACCCCTTGGCAGGGCACACAGAAGACCATGCTGGCCACGGGCAGCAAGACTACTTGTTACTCATAGTATGTGTTCTTTGATGAGGCTTCTTCTAGTGCCTCCCACCGGACCAACCTTTCGGGGGGTTCGGAAGTAGCTGAGTAGCGATTCTGTGGCAGACTTGTGCTGTCAATGGGCTTGGTGAACACGCCCCTGTATGAATCCGAGAAGGAGATATCTCATTAGTGCCCAAAATGACTTAGAGTAGGTGGCAGAAAAAATCCATTGAAGAGCACAGCTGACATGACCCTGGAGGTGGGCTGGGATAGGTTTACCAGAGAGGTGAAGCCACTCCTTACAGCGGTGGTAAGCAGGCCTGACCATGCACCAGGATTCTAGAGAGGGCATCTCTTCAAGTTTGACCAAGCTCATCTCAAACTCACTGAGAGAGACCCTTCTTTCCTATGGCATGGCATTTTGACTGGCTAGAGTCAATCTCATGGCCCCCTGGCTGTCACACTGTACCCTGGAGAGATGGCAGGTCCATCTTGGATCCCTCCATCTCAGGGGTTTTACTTACAAAAAGACACCCGCCCCAAACTCACTACCCTGGAAAGTATCTGCTGAGGCCCCAGGTCACAGCATAGTCTCTTCCTGACTGGCAACCTTGCTCCCAACTCTGGTTTTATTAGAAGTTTACTTTCTAGGCCTTGAAGGAGTCTTCTGAGGCCCTCTCAGGCAGACCATTCTGCAATGGCCTACCGCACACAAGGCCCCCAGCCAGGTTGTGAGTACTACTTTCTTCTAAAGCTCCAAATGCACTTCCTCGGGGTCAGTTATCCCAAATTTGACCCTGTTGTTTCCTTTGCCTAAAAATTCCAGGTGGGAGATAAGGAATGATCTCGCTAAGTATGCTATCAACCTCTAGGCTAGAGTCCATCACTAGCCTTGGCAAACACTCACAGCTCCATCGGTCCCCTACTGTTTCCAGTTCCCCTGCCTGTTAACACCCACCTGATAATGTAGCCTGATGAAGGTTTGGGAGCTGGAGGCCTGCATGGGGAGAAAAAACAAGTCAGGAGCTGCCAGTTTCAACTGCTCCAGGGAGGCCAGGCAAGGATGCTTAAAGGTCCTAAAGGAGAAGGGCCATGAAGGCAGCCAGGGCAAGGATGTAAGCCCTGTCCCGTAGCCTGTACCAGCCTTGTTCCAGCACCGCTTATTGGGACAGTGACCCTGCCTTCCCAAGAAGGGAAAGTGATGCCTGGGTGGCAGCCTAGCACCATGGGAACAGACAGTGCCAGACTGGGAGTCAGGGGATTGATCATCTGGGAGGTCTTGGGCAAATCACTAGTCTGCTCTGGGCCTCAGTTTCCTCCTCTGTAAAATCAAGGGGGTTGCTAAACAAAGTCAAACTGTATATAACAATTAATTTCTGGTACTAGTTTCTTTCTCATTCTTTTCAGTTTGACACATTTTTGTTTGTTGGTGATTGTTAAGTTCACAATAAAAAAGAATTTTTTTTAAGAGCCTGGCTCATTTCATTTTTCCCACTGATAACATTTTGTGAGCTTGGATCACAACACATTCATAAAGATGTCATAGTATTAGAGAATTAGAGGTGGCAGGGACCTCATTTAGTCCAGCTCCCTCATTTTAAAGAGGAGGAAAATGAGGTTCCGAGAAGGGAAGGGAAGGGAAGAGAATACGCATTTATATAGCGCTTACTACATGCCAACGCTACCGTGCTAAGAACTTTTTTAAAAAATAAATATTATCTCATTTGATCCTAGGTGTTATTATTATCCCCATTTTACAGTTGAAAAACTGGGGCAAATGGAGGTGAAATGACTTGCCCAGGAACATGCAGCTAGTTAAATGTCTGAGGCCATATTTGAACTCAGGATTTCCTGGCTCCAGGCCCAGATCTCTATCCACTGGGACACCAGCTGCCTCAAGAGAAGTGGCTTGCTCACGGTCAAATAGCTACCAAGTAACAGAGTGGATTGAAAGCCAGGTCCTGGGCCTCCCAATCCACTTGGCTGCAGCTCTTTAACTCCAATGGAGTTGTGTTTTCTTTCACATGGATATTTCCTTTGTCATTGTAGACCAGGCGTGTCTAGCAGGCTGCCCTCTGGCTAACATGGCCAGATTAAAATGTAATTGGGAAATGGTTAACAAAAGAAAGCAAACTTACAGTGGAACCTACATAATGGTGGTTTTCCAAGTCAGTCTGCAGCCTGCAGGGGATCCTGATACAGGTTGAGTGGCCCCTATTTCTATCTGAGTTTGACCCCAATGGTGCAGAACATGACTGAGCTGGGATTTCTGCTCTCAGAGACTCTCATTCATGCTCTGCCTTTGATCTTCCATAGAGGATCCAACCAACATACTGAAGGCCCTTTCTTTGGCTTCTCTTTACATTTTGAGACAACCCATGGGGCTCGTGGGCTGTGCTTTCTCACTCTGGGCTTGGAGTCAGAGGGTCCCCCCTCCCCCCGAGGCCAAGGCCTAGGCCTAGGCTAAGGGAAAGCTTTTGGAGCTGGTCCCTGACATGGGCAGTGGGACATAGTGGCAAGCTCAGAGCTTGGAGTAAGGCCAGCCAATTTACCACCTGTGCTGCGCACCCTTGGACAAGCCTCTTCCCCTCTCTGAGTCTGGGCTTCCCTCAGTGGAATGAGTACTAGCTCTAGAGTAGAGGACCCGAGTTCCAACAAGAACTTGTGTGGCCTTGGACAAGTCCCTCAACCCCTCCCTCTTGCTTTTCCTCACCGGAGGATAATGGCTTTGGACTACATGGTCTCTGAGGTCCCTTTCACCCCTAGTTTGCTGATCCTTCGAAAATAAAGGAAGTGGGTGGACTCCTACAGTTTCTTCTAGCTCCAATATCTATGACACTGCAAAGTAGAAAGACCCCCTATTAGCTAACTCCGGGTGCCTGCTGTTCCTAACTTGAAGGAAAGTCAGAGTGTAACATCCATATGTCAGGAGACTCTCAAGACTTACACATGCTGCCCCTAGTTAATAATACATTTGTTCAACTCTCTCCCAAGGAGCTCTGAACACTTTGAAGACGTCACTGTCAGAACGCCCTGCAGGACAGCATCCTTACCCCCGGGTTGGAACTGGCATGCACCATGTGTGCCACCAAGAGGCTGCAGTGCCTTACTTAGTAAGAAGGGCAGACTCTCAGGAACGTGTATGCATGGGGGTCTCTATGGTTTTCAAAGCACTTTTACATACCCCCTCATTTGATCTACAGAGAGCAGGGAATGAATGAATGAATGAATGAATGAATGAGAAAGCATTTACTAAGTGCTTACTATGTACTGTGCTAAATGCTATGGATACAAAAAGAAAAAGCAAGACAATTTCTGTTCTCCGGGAACTCATATTCCAATAGGGGAAACAACACATAAAAGAGGGCTTGGCCTCAAGGGGACATAGAAAGGCCTAAAACTCTGATAGGTTCATTAGCAGGGCAGATGGCAAGGTCCAGGAGTCCTTAGCATGCCTAAGTCAGTCAGATGACAGTGCCCAGGCATCTGGGCATAGAGACCTTCAATTTTACAAAAGAGGAAAACTGAGGCCCAGAGAAGGGAAAGTGACTTGCCCAAGATCCCACAGCTACTAAATGGCAGAGCCAATTCTTTACCCCAGGTCTTCTGACATGCCCAATTTCCTCTTTATATAGCCCACCTCCCTTTCAAAGATAGGGCAGCAGAAAAGAGAAAATCCTCTCCCTAGCATGGAATATCCTCCACTGTCTATGATCATTGACCAATCAAGCCCATTATTCTGGGTCTAACAATGGCAGGAAGGAACTGACTATGTTCCAGTGAGTGAGAATCTCCTACGACGCACAGAAATACACTGAATGTCATGGACATTCACGTCACTTCTCTTGTAGCATCTGACCCCACTGCCATATGGCTCTCAAAAATATTCTTATCCCCTACATTTCTACCACCTGTGTGTGGTGAGAAGTGCTGGGCTAGACGAGAGGGCTACCTTCTACATAGTGGGCCATGCCCCTCCCTCAGTGGAGAATGAGCAAAAGAGTTTGGAAAGGTGCCTTCATCATACCTCTCCTTCCGGGGTGTTATGAGTGGAGGTGCAGCTGAAGAGGGCTCCTCGCTGGGAGGTAACACTCTGGGGAAAAGAGACATAACTTTGCTGAGGGTTGTAGGCAATAGTGCCCCTCCTCAGAGCTACTTCCCAGAGGGGGAAAGCAAATTTACCTTTATCCTGTGTCCCTACCCCATGTTACTGGCCCAAATCTGCCTCATATACCCAGCCAGTATACTCTCTCCCCAGCTGCCACCCTCTTCCACTAAGTACTTCAGTCTGATACACCTGGTAGCCTCTGGGGCACATTGATAGGAGCTCTACCTTCCTCATTCTAGCTACAAGATAAATGAGTGACAAAGAATATGGGAACTGACTTAAGATGTCTAACAGGTCAACCCCCATTAAGTCAAGTGTTAGGAAGCTAACTAGGTTGACCACCTGAAACTAAGAGAAAAGGTCTCTAGCTACCCTTAGGATAGGGAAAAAAGGGTATTTAAGGACAACCAGGGATGAGGGGCACATGGGGTCAGTCATGGTCATATGTAAAGCTCTGTATCTCCCCCCCCCTCCACTGCCTTGGGCTTGACACTGGCATACTAGTTAGGGCCTGGCTCTTGGCCAAACTGGGCCTTTCACCACCTTTTAATCAGGGCCCTTTCCTTCCTGCCCTTTTCTACCCCTTCCCCACTTCATTCAGGCAGAGAACTCCTAGGGGCTGCAGCATTCCAGAGTCACAACCAGAAGTTTCTCTAGAGTACTCACATGGTCTGGCCTTCTGTATCATCTGGTTTGTGAATCCAGCTGTCGTCACCTTTGATGGTGGTTCGAACTTTCATTTGTTTGATGACATTTTTCTGATCACCTTCTCCAGATTGAGGATATCCTATAAAGAAAGTATAGATAGCTACTTTCCAAAGGAAAGTGGCATTTGGAGTGGAGTGGGGGGAGAAGTGACCGTGTCATGGGTAAGGATGAATTGGATTAATGTCCCTCAATAGGCAAGGCTGATGAGCCCATTTGTTTGGAGGATGTTATTCATCTGTGTGAAAGATAACCATCTGCTGAAGAAAGTAACGCTATCTATAGTCATATGAAAAAATGCTTTAAATCACTATTGATCAGAGAAATGCAAATCAAAACAACTCTGAGGTACCATATCACACCTATCAGATTGGCTAACATAATAAAACAGGAAAATGATAAATGTTGGAGAAGATGTGGGAAAATTGGAACACTAATGCATTGTTGGTGGAGTTGTGAACTGACCCAACCATTCTGGAGAACAATTTGGAACTATGCTCAAAGGGCTATAAAAATGTGCATACTCAGCAACAGCACTTGTAGGGCTGTATCCCAAAGAGACCATAAAAATGGGAAAAGGACCCACATGTACAAAAATATTTATAGCAGCTCTTTCTGTGGTGGCAAAGAATTGGAAATTGAGGGGACGCCCATCAATTGGGGAATGGCTGAGCAAGTTGTGGTATATGAATGTGATGGAATACTATCGTTCCATAAAAAATGGTGAGAAGGCAAGTTTCAGAAAAACCTGGAAAGATTTACATGAACTGATGCTGAGTGAAGTGAGCAGAACCAGGAGAACATTGTACACAGCAACAGCAACAGCAACATTGGGCGATGACTAACTTTGATAGACTTAGCCCTTCTCAGCAATGCAAAGATCTAAGACATCTCCAAAAGTCTCATGATGGAAAATGCTATCCACATCCAGAGAAAGAACTATGGAGTTTGAATGCAGATTGAAGCATACTATTTGCTCTTTTTTCTTCTTCTGTTGTGTTTTGTTTCCTCTTTCTTGTGGTTCCTTCTATTGGTTCTAATTCTTCCTTACAACATCACTAATGTGAAAATGTTTAATAGGAATGTATATGTATAGCCTGTATCAAGTTGCATGCCATCTTGGGGAGGGAGGTGGGGAGGGAGGGGGAGAAAAATTGAAAACTCAAGAGCTTATGGAAATGACAGTTGACAAATCAAAATAAATTAATAAAAAAAAAACCATCTGCTAGCTAAGTAAGGTCCCATGCCTGGGTCATCATCATCACTGGGGTAGGGGGAGACAATATTCAGTGATTCTGGATGGTAAATATATCATCCTAAAATTGACCTACATTTGGTCCTTTCAAGTATTCCAATTATTAGCCCTGCTCACTGATGGACACAAATGAGTATAGGAAACCAAGGTGATCTTTGCTCAAACCAATGGTTACAGTTGAAGACTAAGGTCTCCTTTCCTATTTCTTGATTACACCCAATTTCAGTCTTTATCCGTGATAGATAACTCCACTGTCTACTCCAGGGACAGAAATGGAGGCAGAGTTTTGCCCATCTCCATTCTAGAGAACATATGCAGCCCAGAGATTCTTCCCACCTAGCCTCATTTTACAGCTAGAGGAAAAAAATGGCATCCAGTTCTAGTCACGTCTGCACAATGAGTCATTGGCAAAGTTTCAGCAGCAGCATCACCACTGTGGCTAGAAGTCCTGAGCTATGCACAGAGCTACAGAGGGAAGGAGATGGGGTCCTCGGCATTTAGGGTGTCTGTTATCTAAGACAGACAAGGGTGATGATGCAGACAATGGAATTCCAGGGTGTGAATTAAATAGACAGCTGCACTTCGAAGTTACCAAGGTGAGCTCATGTAATGGAATGGGCGAGGACAGAGGCTGCTCAAGGGTGCCATGCATTGGAGGGGAGACAAGAGCCCTGCTAGAGCCGGGGGAAGGCCTCATGGTCTGGGGCGGCCGTAGTGGAGAGAAGGAAAGACTCCACAGCCCCCAGGCTTCATGCCCCAATCACCAGACTGGGATGATCACATCCTCAGCCAGAGAGGTGGCCTACATGAAGTATAAGGTTACAGGACACGGAGCCCCACAGACTGCCTGCCTCAAGGTGTGCTAGTACATGGTGGAAACACTTCAGTAACTTAGCGGCCAGAACAAGGTCCTCTAGCTCAGGTGGCTGGGCACAGAGCCTAGCATGGCATTTTTAGCTCAATCCTCTCAGCTGAGAAGTTCTCAGAGAGTAAAGGAGAGGGGCAGAGGCCTGGAAAAAAAAGGGACAGGGACCTGAGAGGCAGGAGTCAAGGGACTTACCTTTGGGGGTTTTTCCGAAAGGCATCATATTGTGGCCGTGTATTCACAGGTCAGAGCAATACAGCAAATGGTTCTGGGGGAAACAAGACATTGACTGTTGTTGCAGCCAGTGGCAGAACTTGGTTCAGTGCCCTAAATCCCACCACTCCCAGAGAGCTCTGCCAGGCAGCAGTGGCTTCTTCTCCACATCTGTGGCTAATTAGATGGGGACAAAACCCACCAGCAATGATCCCAGAAGCTTTGAGCAGCTGAGTGTGCTCAGCAAACAACTTAATCCAACAAAGTACCAAAAAAATGGAAACAGTTCTTGTCCTCCAGGAGCTTACATTTGGCTGGGAAGAGAGGGGAGCAACAACATGCAAACAGGTCAGTAATAATGGATGATAATGATAATTGATAATTGATGATGATGACAATTGAAGGAGTGGGGAGAGAACACTGGCTACTAGAGAAAAGCTTTCAGGAACTGAGCCTGGAAGGAAACCTCATGGAAAATCATGGGATCAAAGATGGTGAGCTGGAAGGGACAGAGATCAGTTAATCCAACCTCCTTGTTTTACAGATAAGAAAAATGAGGCCCAGAGAAGTCAATTGACTTGTCTGAGGTCACACACACATACGGGATAAACAGGATTTGAACCTCACTCTATTGACTGCAAATCTGCTCTGTGCCACCTAGAAAATATTCTTCTTCCTCCAGGCTCTCTGACTTAGGACAACCTTCAGAGATCATCCTGCCCACCTCCTCCCCCAGCATTACAGATGGGAAAGCTGAGGCCCAGAGAGGTAAACTCAGGGCCAAGTGTCAAGCCTAGGTGGCAGCAATTGCCAAGAATGGCAGGGATTTTTCTCTTCTGCTAAATCATAGCCTGGCATGAAGAAGACCATCAGTACTGTGCCCCATAGTGATGGATTTCCAGAGGTTCCAGTTCTCAGTACCTTAGGAGCCTACAGAGATTGGACTAGGGCCCAAGCATACTACCTGTGGTGGATTGAGCCTGGAGTTGGGCTGGACCTTGGTGGGGCTAGAACCAAGGCCCTCCCTCCCTTATCCACAACTTAATAAATGCTTGCTGAATGACAGATTCCTAGGCCAGCCTTCCAAGCACCTGAAGACATCACATGATGGCTGTGCCTTTCAGAGCCTGTCATCCCCTAATGATCCCCTTCCCTCACCCTCAAATCATCTTTTCTTCAAGCTCAGTATTTCTAGTTGTTCCAGTTGATCTCAGCCAGTCCCCTCCTCATGCTTGGTTGCCCTCCTCTGCACAGTCTCCAGCTCATCAAAAGCCTGAGCCCATTCACCCCAGATGTGGCCTGCCCAGGGCATTCCAAAATGGCAAGATCCTGGGCTCAGGAGTTCTGGAGAAGAACCCTTCTTAATGCAGCCAAAGATAATGTGAGCTCTGGGGGCCACCATTTCCAGTGCTGCCCCATACTGACCTTGCAGGAAACATGACTCCCCCACCCCCAGCACTTCCTAGCTAAAAATGTTGAAGAACAGAGCTCAGGTGTCTGGAGCACTCCCTGGAGGACTTTTTCTAAGGAGACATAGCCCCACTACGGACTGTTCTTTGGATGTTGTCATCTTACCCTTTCCAAATTCATCTAACTATAAAGGGTTGTGCCCCAGTAACAGCAACACTGTGCAATGACCAGCTTTGATAGACTTTGCTTTTCTTAGCAGTTCAATGATCTAAGACAATTCCAAAAGACTCATGATGGAAAATGCTATCCACATCCAGAGAAAGAACTATGGAGTCTGAATGCAGATGGAAGCATACTATTTGCTCTCTTTTTTTGTTTTTTTTTTCTTTCTTGTGGTTTTCCTCTTTTGTTCTCATTCTTCTTTCACAACATGACTAATGTGGAAATAGGTTTAATATGACTGTCCATGCATAGCCTATATCAGATTGCATGCCATCTTGAGGAAGGAGAAAAAAGATTGGAACTCAAAATCTTATAAAAGTGAATGTTGAAAACTATCTTTACATGCAATTGGAAAAAATAAAATACTATTAAGTAGGGGAAAAAGGGTTGTGCCCTAGTTCACATCTCTCCATACTGTCCACACATACAGCATGAACAACTTGGGCAAATGCTTTGCCAAAATCTAGGTAAACTCTTACTGACAGTGCTCTCCTCATCTATCAATCTCTGGCCAATCTATCATAACCTGTTTGTGAAGAAGTCATGCTGGCTTTCTCTGATTAAACACTCCCTTTTCTAAATGTTCATGAACTGTCCCCTTAATAAGATGTGTGAGACGTTTGCCAGGAATTTCAATCAAGCCCATTGGCTTATGATTGACAGGTAGCTTTCTCCTCTTATTTGAAATTTGGGACATTTGCTCTGCTCCAGCCTGGGGCTAACTTCTCTTCTCCAGAATACCAATAGAGGCTTAGTAAGTACCTCAGCTAGTTCTTTCAGTACTTGGGCATGTGGTTCTTCTGGGCCAAGTGACTCGCCCTCATCAAAATGCTCTCTTATTATCTGCCTACTTATCTTGGGTTTAAAGTCATTTTTATTCTGTGCTTTCTAGTCCAAAGACCAAAGATCCCTGGCAGAGAAAACAGAATAAAAATGAGAATTGAGTTGTTCTGTCCTCCCTTGGTCAATGATCCATTCCATCATAACATCACCCCCATTCTCTGAGTCCCTCTTTCATCCTCTTTTCCCCATTATAACTGAAAACAAAAACAAATGAACCCAGTCCTACAGAAGAAATTAGCATCTTCTAAATTCAGACAGAAAGAAGAGGGCAAGGGGAAAGGGTTGGGGGAAGAGGATAAGGGAGGGATCTTTGAGGGGGTAGGTTAAGGAATAGGAGGGCAAGGTGGCAGGGTAGAAGTAAAGTAGAGGAGTCAGAAGGCATAGGAAATAAGAGATACACACAAGCAAGCATAAAATAAAGATCAGGAATAGAATTTATTATGGGAAAAAACCAGGGGTAGTAATCGTGATCTCCAACAAAATTAAAGCTAAAATAGATTTAAGCAAAAGAGAAAAATAGGGAAACTATACTATATGTTAGCTATATTAATCAATATTGTCTTAGACTATTTAAAATAACTAACCAGTATAAGGTTGGAATATTGCTGTGATGTAAGAAATGATGAGTCAGTGGACTTAGAAAAATATGGAAAGACTTGGACTTATGAAGGAAGAAGTTATCCACCCTCAGAGAAGAGGACAAACAAGTATAGTATAGCCTTACATAGATGCATATGAATGTATATGTCTATATGTGAGGATGATTATAGATATCTAAGCAGATGTATGTGTATGTAAGTGTATGTATGTTTGTATATGTTTGTGTGTATATATGTATATGTATGTATGTGTGTATATTTGTGCTTAATTGTAGCCGTATTGGGGAGGAAGGAGGAGGAAGGGGGACAAAAGAGCAAAGTAAAAAGTGCACAGCAGAGAACAAAAGAAAACTCACAAGGAAGCAAAGCAAACATGGACAACTCTGAACACAGTGCATAGTTTTTACTATATAGGCTTCCTCGAAATGGAAATTTACTGCTGTATATTTTGAATCCTCTCAAGTTCTGCTGTGCACATGGCAATGCTTTTTTTCTTTTCCTATTTTGTATTTAAGTTTAAAATAAATTAATAAAAAAAGAAATAAAAGGAAATTAGCAGCCCATGTACAGTTAAGTCCTGCTGGGGCTGTGCAGCCATTAGGGTCAGGGCTCAGTGCTGAGAATTGCCATTACAGGCTCAACCAGCGGTGCCTTCAGCTGTCCAGTGCCCAAGAGCTGAGACTGATGGGGGGGACGCCTAAGCCCTCTCTGATTGCTCTGTTTCTGGAGGTTTTGTTCACTGAAAGGGTCACTGAATTGACTCACCTGGTTTGTATCGGTGCTATGTGAACTTTGAAAGGCATCAGTAGCCAGGTTTCCCTAGAAGGATGCATGTCAAACAACAGGTTTCCTATCACTTACTGAACTCTGTTCCTATCTAAATGATCAGAATTGCTACAGCTGGGTATGGTGGAAGCCTACTGGATCTGAAGTTAGAGGGCTTGGCTCCAAACCCCAGTTTTGATACTTACTAGCTGTGTGACCTTGAATGAGTGAGTCACTTCTCCTCTCTGGGCCTCAGTTTCCTCAACTGTAAAATGAGTGGATTTGACTTTGGTCTCAGGTTCATTCCAGCTCTAGATTTATGATCCTATGATCCTCTATCATGCTTAAAAATGCTTCACCCCTTCCTCCCTCCCCATTATGGTCTAAGGCAGCCTGGTACAGTGAAAAGAACAGTGGCCTGGGATTCGGGAAACTGGCATTTGAGACCTGGCCCTGCCACTCATTAATCATGTGACTTTGGTTCAAATTACTTAGCCTTTCTGGGCCTCAGTTTCCTCAACTGTACAAATGAGGGCATTCTCATCTTTTCCATTCTGTTCAGTTTGTGCAAATCCATGGATCCCATCAGTCATTTCTTCCTTCCTCTCCCTCCAAACACATACCTGCTGCTGCTTTCAGCCTGTAGCAAACAGTTATTCTATTGGTTACACACAATCTCCCTTGGATGACTTAAGTGGATTCCAAACTTCTGTGTAAAAGCCACTTTAGTAAAGGCCACCCAAAGACCACACACTTTGCTCTGTGTCTGTGTGGTGTGTGTGTGTGTGTGTGTGTGTGTGTGTGCGTGTGCACGTACATGCTTGTGCCTGCTTAACCCCAACCCTGGGTTTATGCTTTGGACCAATCTGGGAATCCTTGGCCTCCAGGGAAGGCCCTCCTACACCCACTGTGAGCAAATCCAACCAAATCAACAAACACTGAAAACCACCTGCTCCAGATAGAAGCTCTCTGGTTTCCCAAACTGGTGATAAAAGGTAGAATTCTACCTCCAGGGAACATCACGCAATCTTTCAGGACAACCCGGGCTGATCCCTGGCACACAGCTGTCCATTGGCTCACACATTTTGAGCCAGAAGGACCCTTAGAGGGCATTTAGTCCAACTCTCTCATTTTACAGATGAGGAGACCAAGGTTCAGAGAATGCTCAAGATCATGCCTGTAGTAAAAGTGGCAGATACTGGCTTTGCTTAATACCAGTGTGTTGAGGGAATGAATTGAATTAATGAGGGCACTAGAATCACAGAATCTGAATGCGGAAAAGGACTTCAGTGGCTATCTAGTTGAAACCATACAGGAAAAAGAATCCTCTTTCCAACATGTCTGGTGAATGGTCATCCCCACTTGCCTTGCAGATCTCCAGTGGGAGGAAAACCCACTACCCGCCTTGGCAGCTCACTCTACTTGTGCCACAGGCGGTGAATGGTAGAGAGCAGACTTGGGCCTCATCCCTCCAAATGCCAAAATGATTTCATGAGCCCTCCTCTTTCTGATCCTTGAAATGGTCCTCTCAGAGAAGCCACTTTCCCTGCTCCTTGAGCCTGGCTCCTCATCTCTCAAACAGGGCTCACAGCTCTACCTGTGACAAGGACTGGCATAAAGACTTCCTGAACCAAGCTACTCAACAGCTCTGGAAGGCAGAAAAGGATTAGCTCCTCATTATCACCTTCATCACCCCCAGCAGAAGGGTGCCTCCTATGGGCCCCACTCCAGGCCCATCCTGGCAGGGCTTGCTGGGCCTGGGGTGTGGTGGGGCCTTTGCAAGCAGCCTCTCAGGTGCCCTGGTGGGGCCTGCTAGGTTGGGCTGTGGGAGGCTGGCAGTAGTTACCCTCAGCTTGTTTTTATAGACCTGAATCACTTGGCTATAGTTCCTCCAGCCAGCCAGTCCTAGCCTGTTCTGTCCTAACAAACCCTACCAGTTGCTTCAGTCTCCCAACTAAGTGGGAACACACAGGCTCATGGCTTGCTCAAGCTAGAGAACCCTACAGAAAGAAAGGCAGATACCAACCACCCCAACCTGCCCAGGGTTTTCCAAGCATCTATGTATCCCCAATAGATCCACAGGCCTGTGGAATGGACGGTCTGCAGGGAGTCCTTTCTCTCCACTCACTAGGTTAACACCTCATTCAGGGCCTTACCCTCTCTCACCTGGACTATCACAGGGCCCTCCTAATCAAACTCCTGGCTTCTATCGTCTCTCTATCTGCCAAACCACTTTTCTAAAGTACAGGCCTGACCACGTTCCCCACCCTGCTCCCCTTCCCCATTCACCACTTAGCCAGGGCAATAAGGCTCCCGTCTCCCCTCACTATGCAACAAGGTAGATGGCAGTTTTCTTAGGGAAACCTACCCATCCTCCAAGGCCTGGCTCAATGACCACCTCTTCCAGGAAGTCTTATTGGATTGTCCTCCATCCAGTAAGGAAGGAAGAATGAAGAAGCATTTATGCAGTTCATTTATATTCACTTATATAGCACTAGGTCTGTCTCCCTCAAGTGCACTCATCAGCCACAGCCTTCCAACTTTGTTTCTACTCATCACATCTTGTCCATCTTATGTTCAAATTGTTTTTGTACACCTCTCATCTCCTCTAACAGTCATCTCTCTGAGGGAAAGGGACCCTGGAGTCCTGTCTCCTCTCCTCTTCCCAAAGCCTTGCAGAGAGCAGGGAATCAGTAAATCCCCACTCATGCACATGGGATTGAATCCTGGAACTGAGGAGAAGGAAGGAAGGAAGAGGTAAGGGGAACAGATACAGGGAGGGAGGTGATAGGGAGCAAAGTAGAAGAAGAGTCATGACAAGGACATGCCTGGGGTGGAGGGTAAGGGCTAGTGCCAACAACCCAGGGAGGCCTACCTATGCCAGGACGATCTTTTTTGCCTACAGCTCCTGGCTGGCTAGCCTTCTTCCTGGGGTTCTTGACTGCTAGGGATGAGGAAGGGCAGCAGGGCCCCCTGCTACTGGTTTCATTGCTCCTTGTCACTGGCCTTCCTGAAGTCAGAGCAAGGAATCTGAGCCCTTAGAGCAGCGCTACCCAGGGGCATGGCTTAAGAGATGGGCAAGTGAGGACTGCTGACTTGGTGGGGCTCAACAACTATCAGGCTTTGGGTAAAAAGGTTATTCCTAGCCAGGGGATAGGAAGAAATGTCTCCTTCCCTGGCCTTCATCCCACCAAGTTGGGCAGACTGATGTCACCTCCCTCTGGGTCGGCCCTTGCTAGTATTCAATCCTGATGCTCTAAACTTACAGAGATGCAATCGGGTGGCACAGTGAATAGAGTGCTGGGCCTAGAATCTGGAAGACCTGAAAGACATTTACTAGCTATGTGACTCTGGGCAAGCCATTTAACCCTCTGTTTGCCTCAGTTTCTCCATTTGTAAAATGAATATAATAATAGTATCTACCTCCCAGGGTTGCCATGAGGATCAAACGAGATAGTATTTCTAAAGTGCTTAGCACAGTGCTGACACATAGTAGGTGCTTAAAAACGCTTATTTTCTTCCTTCCTACACATGGGCACTGAGCCCCCACCCTCATATCCAGTTCTACTCTTGTCTAAAAGGAGTGGAGGATTTGAAATGAGACACCATCAAGCCCAGCCCTCTTATTTTTCTACTGGGCAGAATGATGCCCATTTGGGTGCAAAAAAACACAGCTAGTTTGGGGCAGTGCCATGGCTGGCAGACATGCCTCCTGCTTCTTCCCTCAATGTAGCACAGTTTCCTTTTTCTTAGAGCTGGGAGTGGGAATCCTCCATGCCAGTCCCTCCTCCCCTTTAAGGAGAATCATTGAAATTCGAATTCAGGGTTGAAAAGGGTCCCTTATGTATCATCCAAACTGCCCCTGCATTGTACAGATGGGAAACGGAGGCCCAGACAGGTGAGCAATGATTTGCCCAAGGTCCCAAAGGGAAGAAGTTCCAGGATCCCAAGCTGGGGCTTGGACTCCCCAGATCCATCAGCTCACTGCACCCCACCATGTCCACAGAGTCAGGGAGAGCAGAGCTCTCTGCAAAGCATACCCAGAGACTGAGCCAGTAGCCGCTCTCTACACAAAAGGCCTTCCAAGCCCCACTACCCCTTCTGCCCAACTCCAGCTAGGCCAGGACCTTTGACCAGCCCCTCCTCCTCTCTGGGCCTCAGTTTTCTCAGCCATGAAATGAAGAGGGCTGAACTGTGTGGTCACTAACAAACCTCACCATCCTGACTGTGTGCATGGTAGGGTGGAAAGTGGATTGGCCTTGGAGTTGAAAGACCTGGGTTCAAATGCCAACTCTGCCACTTAGCACCTGTATGACCTTGGCCAAGTCCCCTCCCCCGTCTAGGGATTATTTCACTCATCTGTAAAATCATGGGAGGCGAGGACAGATTGGACTCTGAGGTCCCTTGTGGAGCTAAATCCTGAAGGGCTCTACAGATCATGGCCCAGGTCACAAAGGTACAAATAACCTCCTTCTTCCTCTTCCTTGCTCCTCAGCCTGGCAGCTGAGACCACTGAGCGTACATGGAGAAACACTGATACCCTAACACTCCGAAAGATTGACCTAAATGCCTTAGCATTCCTCGAGCCCCGAAAGTCATCGACAGAGTGAAGAGGAGGGCTGATTGTTCAGCTTCCTGTGGGTGTCATCCTGGAGAAGCCACAGAGCCAGGCCTAGGCCTGCCCCATGCAGGCAAAATTCAGAACTGTTTTGGCTGATGGATTGGGCCAGTGCCAGGCCAACCAGAGGTGTTGATCAGCCGAACCAGGAGCAGCTGCCTCCTGGGCAGCTACACTGCAAAGGAGGAAAAAAGAGACCGACCCCCCCTCTTCTGGCTTGGCATCTCCCATCACAAGACCATGTGGGGCAGCCTGTGCATGTGACTGTTTTGGCTTGTGTGTACTAGGGGCATATGCCAGTGCATACCCCTGTATTCCTGTGAACTCTGACACTGCAAGGGGCTCATGTGGCTGAATGGTCTGTTGTTTGGGGTTCAGGGTGGGGCAGAGCACAAGGATGGGGCAGGCCAACCTTTCTCTGACAGACCAGTAAGAATGTCCCCTCCTCAAGGATCAAAGTTACCCTAGCTTCTTCTTATAATGTCATGATTCGACTTACTTGGTGTCGGAGCTGCAGCAGGCTTAGAAGGGGGTCTATGGAAAGAGTTCTGGACCAGACAGAACCTGGGGACCTTGGCTGAGGCAATTGAAGGCATCTGTCAAATGATGGCCCAGGACTCAATGACCGGAGGTCCCTCCAATTTTAGATTATGATCCTATGGTCTGCTTTAGAATGGAAGTTCCTGGGGCCTGAGTTGGCTTGGCTCTTGCTCCTTCTTGGGGGCAAAAAGCAGGAGTTTTGAGTACCTGTCCCCCGGAAATTAATCAGCAATGGTCTTAAGTTGTTTCTAGCTGTACTGTCCTCATTCCTGAGAAGTTTGACTTGCTTTAGGTTGTTGGCATTTGTAACTCATCCTCATTCTTCACCTCCCAGACCCTGCATCTGAGACCCTGTGCTCAGAGATCTAGCAATCCAATCACCAGGTGTCTACCCCAAGGAGGCCAAAGACAGAAAATGAAGCCCCATATGTACAAAAACGTTTGCACTGGCACTGTCTTTGTTAGCAAAAAAGTGGAAATAAAGTGGGCACCCATCAATTGGGAAACCAAACTGAGGTATTTGGAAGTAGTGGACCCGTACTGCACCATAAGAAACAATGACCATGAAGAACTGAGAGCAACATGAGAAAACTCGTATGAATTAATGCAAAGTGAAGAAAACACAGCCAAAAATGATACCTAAAATGACAACGACAATCATTGAAAGAAAACAACTTGAAAGGGCACTTGAATTTCTCTTCATGGTAATGGCCAGTCTTAGACATAGAGAACCAAAGATGCAGCAGGATTCCCTTGGCGGTGGATTAAGGAGCAGAATGCTGAATACACTGGTAGGTTGGCCAGTTGGATTTGACTTTTTCTTTGCTATAAGTGAAGTTTAATGGAGGAACAGGGAATTTATATTGATAAATCCACACATATTTGGGATATAGAATCAAGTAGGACAGGGCCACTGCTCTTGTGACTATCGTTCTACATTTCAAGAATGGACATTCCAGATGTGGTATCCAAAACTAAAGGGCATCAATAAACTGATACAAGTCACTGTGACCTTTGGTGAAAGAAAGGAGGGAGGTGGCAAAGGTAAAAGTATGGTGACATGTCTACATGGGCAGAAATCAGGGGCAGAAGCTGGAATGAGACCCAATTCCCAGGCTAATGCAGATTCCAATACCTCAATGTATTCTGCTTATTACTGCTGTTTGATTACTGCCAAGCAAATTCCTTCATTCCTCCATCTCTGAGAGGCATGTGGAATGTATGCTCTTTCAGTGGAAAAAGTGGTGGATATGGCTTCAAATCCCAATTCTGCCCCCCTCCCCCTACTAGATTATGACATCCTGGAGAGCAGGAACTATTTTTACAGCCTTTCTTTGTATCTACTGAGCTTAGCACAGTGCCTGGCACATTGTAGGAGCTTAGTAAATGCTTCTTGACCATCGGCAAATCACTAAACCCTTCTGGGGGCTAGTTTTCCTCATCTATAAAATGAGGGCATAAGACTAGATGGTCTCTGTGGGCCCTTCAGTTTGAAATCGATAGTGTGGTCGTGGGGGTTGACTGTCTTCTCTCAGGGCAGACACAGCCGCCCAATGGCCCTTGGATCCAATCACATGATGATTTCTATCTTGCCCTACCAGCTTCCATCCCAGCTCCTTTGGTAAAAGGGGAGAGGGGTACATGAATGCATGCCATGTTCTTATGACCATCTATCTTGCTATGCCTTTTAGCTCATTGCTCTCTGCATTTGCCCCTTTACTAAGTAGCTCACCTTTGTCATCATTCCTCTTTCCTTCCTTCCCTCTCTCCTTTTTTTTTTAAGGCCATCAGGGTTAAGTGACTTGCCTAGGGTCACACAGCTAGTAAGTGTCTAAGGCCAGATTTGAACTCGGGTTTCTCTGACTCCAGGACCAGTGCTCTATCCACTGAGCCCACCTGCACTGCCTCCATTCCTTTCTGAAAGGCTTCCCAGGTCCTTGCCTGCAGGGACCCTTCTTCACCTCCTGGACCCTGCATCTGAGACCCTGTGCTCAGAGATCTAGCAAGCAAGAAGAGCTCAGGCCTATCTGTGTTTCTTTGTTCTGGCCTTTGTCAGGCCTTTCTGCGCTTGCGCACTACCAGGTTTCTATGGCAATAAAAAGCAGTAGGAAGTCACTTAGAAGGAAGGAAGAAATTACTATGGCCAACAGACACCTGCTGGTTTTTCCTATTTCAATGTTTCCCTCGGTTTCTGTGTGAGTTATCCTTAGTGCTCGGCCAACCAAATAAAGAGAAATAACCAGTTTAGTGAGAATAGTCTTGGCCTGAGTCTCCAGCCCTGGCTTCTAGACCTAGCTCAGCCCTTCCTGGCTGTGTGACCTTGGGCAATCACTCCCTCCCTTTCCAAAAGAATTACTGAACCTTAGAGTTGGAAGGACATGACATCATCAAATCTAAAACTTCCTCTTTGTGACTTTCACCCATTGCCCTCCAGGGCCAAGGAGGACAAGTGTAGCTCCAATACTCCACAAGTGGTCTGACCAGGGCAGAGCGAAAGAAGATTAGCATCTCCCTAGCTAGGGGGCCCTGCTGTGGATAGAGTGTCGGGCCTGGAGTGAGGAAGATTCACTTTCCTAAGTTAAATCTGGCCTCAGACACTTACTAGCTGGGTGACCCTGGGCAAGTCACTTCACCCTGCTTGCCTCAGTTTCCTTCTCTGTACAATGAACTGGAGAAGGATATGGCAAAACATTCCAGTATCTTTGCTGAGAAAACCCCAAACAGGGTCATAGAGAGTCAGGTAAGATTGAAAACGACTCAATAACAACAACAAAGTCCTGAATACTAGGCTTCTTCTTCATGCAGTCCATGACTGAATCAGCTGTCTGTGGCTGCCACTGTTAACTCATGAAATCTGTGGTTAGTCTACTAATCCCCCTCCCCCCCCATTCCAGGTGAGACGGTACCACAGGTTCCCATGTAGGTTGTCTTATGGCCAGCAGCCTTACCAAGCCTCTCCCTAAGAACGACATTCTGTGGGCAGAGATTTGCTGAATTTGCCAACTGTAAGAGCCAGAGGCCACAACCAGACTACTCCACAAAGCTGCACCAGTTTACTAACAGCCTCTGTCTTGACCATAAGCCCTCACTACAAAGGGACATACCATAGTCTTATGGTCCCATTTGGCTGCCAAGGACAAATCCATTATCAGGCCACGGAAACATGGCCCTCTCCTGTCCTTAGTCTAGATGGTAAGTAGTAGTAGCAGTAGCAGTAGCAGTAGCACTAGTAATAGTAAAAATAATAATTATTATTACAGCTAGCATTTACACAGTGCTATGAGGTTCGCAAAGCACTTTATTGACATTATTTCCTTTGAACTTCACAACACCCTACAAGGTAGGTGCTATTATTATCCCCATTTTATAGATAAGGAAACTGAGTCTAAAAGAGGTTAAGTCACATAGCTAGGAAGTCTTTGAACTCAGACCTTCTTGACTCCAGGTGCAACACTCTAGCCACTGCACCACCTAGCCACCTATTAGTAAAACATACAGTGTCAGAAAGTGTACTGGCCTGGGAGTCAAGGAGCCCTCAGATTCTAGTCTCCAGCTATGCCACCTATGTATCAATGTGACCTTGGCCAGAAAGATGAATAGCTTCTACTCGTGTTTTAAAAAGCACCTTCCCCTCACTAGGCCTCTGATTTGGGTACAGTAAGAACATTAGTGGTGTCCTGGAAAGAACACTGGGGTCACCGGAGGTTTGGGTGAGAATCTCATCTCTGACACTCATAGGCTAGGAAGCCATGGGCAAATTCTCTTGGTCATAGTCATCAGGAAGAGGCCCAGCTTCCTTGGTTCCTTTCGCTGACAGGTAAGGAAGGTGGAGTCACTGACAGGTGAATAGTCACGGGATATTTTTGCCTCCTGGTTTGGTAGGCAGTGGCGGGCCCTTTGGGCAGAAGGCCAAGAAACCCAATCCCATTAGCTTGGGGAGCAATGGTTAATTTAAAGTTAGATGCTCATTCCAGAGGCCAGTGGAGTTTTCTCTGATAGGGCTTTGGGGCATCTTCCCCAGGCTCTGTACCCTGAACTTGAGCGTTCCATGGCCCTTAGCCCTGGCCCATTTATTTAGGCTTCAGGACAAAAGACTACATGCCAGCCTGCCTATGATGGCGAATGACCAAGGCGGGCGCCAGATGATGATCTGGTGTAACAATCGGCTCTGCTACTCTATACCCCGAGGACTTGCAGCCGGCCCTTGAACTTCCTCAGGCCTCAGTTTCCTCCTCTGTCCAATGAGGTGGTTGGGCTAGATGGCTTCTGAGGGCCTTCTTTCCAGCTCTAACTTGATGAGCCTGGGACTTAGGAGAGGTGGTCATAAACATGCCCTTGGACCTATTTATTTTTTTCATGGGAACATACTGTGAATGAACTATGGAGAACAAAGGTGGTAGTGGGGGGGGAGAGAACTATGTGTTCACAGCAGCATTATTTGTCATTACAAAAAGCTTGGCAGCAACAGAAACAACAAACAACAGGATGATGGATGGTGAGAGAAAGTGTGGTACATTGATGTTATGGAATTCTCTCATGTCATTAAAATTAATAGGCAGGAGGAGTAACAAAGAAATGGGGGCCAAGGCAGAGCCAGAAAAAGTCAGGATGCAACGGCGACAACCATAGAAGGAAAAGCCACTGAGGATTAATGGACAGAGGATGCCAATGGGGACAGAAAGGGGATGACCGTATTATCTATTATTATTATTATTATTATTATTAATATGAAAGGCCCCTGTCTAAATGGTGACCATGGAGTCAGAAAGACCTGGGACCAAGCCTTGCCTTTAACATGTCCTGGTAGCGGGATCATGACCAAATCGCTAAAGCTCTCTGGGCCTCAGTTTCCTCATCTATAAAAGAGGGGGTTGGACTAGATGGCTTCAGGAGTCCCTTTCAGCTCCAAATCTAAGATCCACCCCCTAGGTCAGATCGGCAACATGTCTGTAACTTAGACTCTTAGTGAGAGGTTCAAGGCATCTGCCCAAGGGCATCCGGGCAGTGAGTTTCCCTACCCCAACAAAATCAGAGCTCTGCACAAAAGTATTGTTACTACTAATAACAACAGTAACAATGATAATAAGCCGTTCTTTCTATAGTGTTTTAAATCTGAAAAGTGCTTCACACATATCACAATTGAGGCTTCCATATTAAGGTAGGTAAAATAGCTTTATTTTTCCCATTTTACAGATGAGGAAATTGAGGCTGAAAGAGGTCTGAGTAACATTTTATGGATTGAAATTAATTGAAATATAGTTACCAAGCAAGTTTCGTGAGTTGTATTATTGTTGTTCGATATTAAGTATCATTTTGTCTAAAGAGGGAGGGGTGACCATTTTGAGAAGGCATGTTAAAGTTTATTGGCACAGGGAAGGAAGTTGACATGGGGCCAAAGGCCCTGATTGTTTTCTATCTAGCCTGGGCTGATACAGTTGCTCAGAACTGAAAGGGATCCTGGGCCCCGAGGATCACAGATTTAAAGCTGGAAGAGACCTAAGAGAGGCCATCGAGTCCAATTTCCTCATTTTACAGAGCAGAAGGAAGAGAGTTGCCTAAGGTCACAAACAGGGAACTGAACCCCATTCTTAATGTACTTCCCGTGACACCTTCCCGCCTAGTGGCAGTAGCATCTTGGACCACCAGACATACATGTTCCTAGCTCCCAACTGGCTGGTGGGGAAGAGGGGTGAGCTGCTAGCAGAGCTGGGGGACGCTAGCCTCTACCGTCAACCTGGGGGAGGAGTCCCCAGCCCTACGTGCTGGGCCTCGGTCTCGGCCTTGAGGGCTCTGCTCGGTCCTCCAGGGCAGCACTAAAAAGCCCCCTATATTATGGAACGACTTCTCCACATTTGATGCTCAGACATGAAACAGCACCCTGGCAAGCCCCTGGGACTGGAGTCAGAAGCTAATTCTGCCACTCTCTGCGTGCCCTTAGACAAGGCACTTCCCCTCTCGAGGCCTCAGTTTCCCCCTCTCTAAGACAGGGAGGTTGGACTAGATGCCCCCCCCCTCCTGCTGCAGTGCTGTTGGCCAGTAGTTTCAGTGGGATTAAGGTCAGGGAATCTAACTAGGGCATGACTGTCACACCTAAGCCAATATGGAGTGGGAGGGGATGGGGTGGAGCCACAGATGACTCAGTGGGCAGAGGAACCAAACCCAAAGGACCCCCTCTCTCAGCCCTAAATTCTTCTACCTCCCTTGGCTCCAGGGGCACATTTTTCTTCTCAGGGCCTACATGTTGTGGGAGCCATGCTCTGATGAGCAAAGAGGCCTGTTAAGAATAACAGCTAGTATTTCTACAACACTTTCAAGTCTGCAAAGCACATTCCAAATATTATTTTGTTTGTGCTTCACAACAACCCTGGGATGGAGGTGCTATTATCACCCCCATTTTACAGAAGAGGAAAGTGAGGCAGACAGGTTAAGTGATTTGTTGCCTAGAACCACACAGATAATGAGTATCTGAAGCCACATTTGAACTCAGATTTTCTTGACTTCAAGCCCACTATGCCATCTAGCTACATAGGCCTACATTTTCAAGTCTTGATCCTTAAGTGTCAGAAAAACACAGCCCTGCCCTGCCTCCCCTCCCTGGCCAGAGGGTCAGGAGAACACTGGAGCCAGCTGGTTCTCTGAGGCCTAGGACAGCTACAGCCTGGGTGTGGATGGAATGAAGACACTTTGCTTAAAGAATCCTCTCATTAGAACCTTTCCCCATTTGTAAAACCAAAGCTGAGCATGCGTTATTTCTCTAGGAAGGAAGTGCCCCCTCCTCCTGCTCTCAGTCAGTCCTTGGGAGATCAAGGAGCAAACATGACGTAGGTGCCATCTAACACCAGCTTCCTGGGTGTCTTTGCTGCTGAAACCAGGAGCTGGATTTTCAAGTCTGGCCCCTAAAGTCTCAATCTGAGCGGCAAGAAGCCTCTGAGGCCAGCCAGTCCAACCTGTACTTGAATAACTGCTCCTAGGTGATGATGGGCAACTTTATAAGAATAGTGAGAGTTAGCATTTATTTATTTTTTGTTTCCCTTCTAATAATATATACTTTATATTGCGTACTTAAAAACATCATTCTGAGATAATAGCTAATATTTATATAGTGCCTACTATGTGCCAGGCACTGTGCTAATTAGAATTATTATTTCATTTGATCCTCATAATAAGCCTTAGAGGTAGGTGCTATTATGACCCCCATTTTACAGATAAGGAAACTGAGGCAGAAGTTGTGACTTGGCCAGGGTCACACAACTAGTAAGCATCTGAAGCTAGATATGAATTCAGGTTCTCCTGATTCCAGGCCTAGTGTTCTATATTTACAAAGTAAATATATATCGGCATATTCCCCCACTTTGAGATAACTCATTATGATGCACTTTTCCCTCCTACCTAGATGAAGTAGGCCTCTTCCCTTCATTCTTTCTAGTTCACTAGTTGGCCTGAGGTTCTTGTATAGGCCAGTTGGTCTATGGACATTTGGAACCCAGAACTCCAGTGCATTGCCCCTGGGTGTCAGGCAGGACTCCTGAGTACCTCCCAGGTGGGCACCAAGAGACCTGAGAAAATAGGGTGGCAGGTATGGGTGAAGAGAAGGCTCCAGGGCTTAAATTCCACCAAGAATACACACTCTGCAAGGGCAGCCTGCCTTTGTATCCCTGCACCTAACAGTGCCTGGCACATCAGAGGTACTTAATAACATTAACTATAAATTTGATGAGGACAGGAAACAGACCTTATTGAAACTTGGTATTCCCCCTAATACAGTGCACAGTAGGTCCTCAGTGAATGCTTTTTCATGGGTTGAAGGACAATGAGATAGTCCATTGGAGGGAAGCTCCCCTGCATATCCTCTACCTGGGGAACACAAAGAACAGCCACCCTCTTCTCTGGAAACGGTCTCTTGCCAGTCTCTTTGGTACCCCGTGGAGAACTGTCCCTTTTAAGAGCGGCTGCTGTTTTCGCCCTGGGGGGCTCCTGTGCCTCATTCTCTATGACATCCCTCCCAAACTCCAGCCCCCAAACGGAGCTGGGAAAGGGAAGCTCCATGGACCGGGAAGAGCCATCGGAAGCTGGGAGCGCAGAGAGTCATCTTGACCAGGGGAGGACACTACAGCCTTGGGACCCTAAAGTTCCTAGTCCCAGTATGAGCTAGGAAAAATAGAGATTGTCTAGGCCTACTCCACCTCCTTTCACCCATGGAGAAAGGAGGGTCCAAAAGGGGAAATGACTTGTCCAAGGTCACTCAGCTCATCAGTGGCAGAACTGGTACCATAGTTCAGAGCTCCTAATGGTCTTAGGAAAGCTGACTTCTCTATCCTTTCCAGCTGCCGTGAAAGCGCCACTGTCTCAATTACATTCAACTGACATGATATCTATTAAGTGCCTACTATGCTTCAAACATTCCAGAGTTTTGTGTAAACAAAAACAAGAAAGAAACCTTCTCTGCTCTCAAGGAGGATATGATATGTGGACAGGTAAGACAAAATGACTTCAGGAGTTAAAGAGTGATAAACCTGGGGGAAGGATGGGAGAGGGGAGAGACAAATAGCAGGGAAGGCTTGGAGTCAGACACAACATGCCATGCCCAGCCCGGGAACAAGTCCTACTGTCGGTTTGGCTTGGATGGAGAATAATGAAGGCAAGGGGTGTGTGTGTGTGTGGGAGATCAGGATTCCATGGCTTACATGGCCCCCTCACCCCCACATCCTTCTCTGGGACCTCACAGAGGGTAGCTAGTGAGAAAAGTCACAGGCTTCACAGCCAGAAGGCACATTTACAGTCAGCGGGTTTAACCTCTCATCTTACAGATGAGCATATGTGGAGGCCCAGAGGGGCAGAGATTCACAGGTGGCAGAGAAGAGAGGCAGGCTCCAAACCCAGGGTTCTCCTCCGGGCAACATGAAGAGGCTCCAGAGAGCACCCAGGGGTCGCTTGAGAATCTCTCCCCCAAACTACTGTAGAGAGGACCCTTTTCTGTTGCCAGTATGTAACCAGCCCATCTTTGGCTTCCGTGCGTTTGCTTGGAATGTATTTCCTTCCTTGTCTCATCCTCTGCAGGATCCCTGCCTTTGTACTGGTGCCACTTTCTCCAAGGGGCCATTCCTGTATCCCCCCCTCCAAGGATTAGGGCTCCCCCCTCACTCCTACTGTTACTCTTCATTTGCTCTGTGTGTGATGGTTACAGCCTTGGATGTGGGAGTGAGCTGGCTGGGGAGGCAAGGGATTAAACCTTGAGGAATCTTCTGAGGCTCCGTGAGAAGGTATAGAGGGAGGTAGCAGAGCATCTGGAGTATGTTGGGGCTTGAAGGCCATCTCTTCCACTAACTAGCTTTGTGACCTCAGGCAAGTCGCCAAACTGTTCTGGGCCTCAGATTGCTCATCTGTAAAACAGGGGGCAACCTCTGAAAGCCCTTCCCCCTTTGAAGCCACAATCCTCGAGTGGCTGGCAAACCTAAAGGCATTAGATAAACGGCAGCTATTCTGATTATAGGCTGGCGGGACAGCGGCGTTACTGACACTCTTCCAAGGCAGAAGGAGAAGGGGCCGGCAGGTGGCCCTTTCCTTGTGGCCACCTTCACGCTGCCAAGGCGGGGATGGGGAAGGTGCTCCTGGGAGGTGGGGCTGGATGCTAATATCTGGGCAGTCACCCGAACACCCTCTCCCAACACACACACAGCCAGGGCAAAAGCCCCAAGGGGATGCTTATCTCTGAGCCAGGACCTGGAGGCTGGAGTCCTGTGCACAATCCCAGACCCATTAGGCGGAATACTTAGTCTACACTAACTTGGGCATCAACTTTAGAAGTCATAGAATGTTGGCAGCTGGAAGTACTCTTCTAGGCCCACATCCTTTGACAAACGGGGGAAACCAAGGCTCAGGAAGAAGGGCCCTGTCCAAGATCACACTGAGTTAACATAGGAGTCTCTTGACACAGGCCAGAGTCCTTTCCCCTGTTCCATCCCAAAGTTCCAAAGGTTTGGGAGGGTGAAGGGAATTCCAACTTTACAGAGAGAAGGAGAGGGGATAAGGAAGAAAGTGTAGAGACTGGGCATCATCATGATAACAATAATAGTAATAAATTTTATGTGCCACTTTAAGGTTTGCAAAATACTTAACATATTGATTTTTGTAACAATCCTGGGAGGTAGGGGGTATTATTAGCCCCATTTTACAGGTTAAGAAACTGAGGCTGAGAGAATTTAAGTGACATGCCCAGGGTCCCAAATGTCTAAGGCAGGATTCAAACAGGTCTTCCTGACTCCAAATCTAGCACTCTAGCCCTTATGGCACCTAGCTCCTCCTGGACCCTGTGCAAAGAGTCACTTCCCAGGGCAAGTTTATAGGGGATCCAGAGCTAGGAGGGGCCTTAGAGGTTATCTAGTCCAGCCTCCATTTTACAAAAGGGGACACTGAGGTAAAGGGATATGCCCATAGTAGCCTATCTGAGCCTGGCCTCAAGTCCTCTGGCCCCAAATATAGCACTCCTTCCCCTGAACCACACTGCCTTCCTTTTTTTGTGGCCTGATGTTAGGAATGATTCCAGACAGACCATGAGGCAGAGACTCAGGATTAGGAGCTGGAAGGGGTTCTAGAGGGCTAGCTGGGGAAACTGAGACCCAGAGAAGAGAAGGAACTTACCCAGGGTCACCCACTGACTTCAATGGACAGCCAGGTCTAGCTCCTAATCTTCCGTCTCCCAGCCTGCTTCAATTTCCACTATGTGCCACTGCTCCCCACAAACCAGGCTGCCACCAAGAATCGAGTCCACAGTTAGGAATGCCAGGCCCTGTGCCCTGGCCCAGTGGATCTCTGGTGCCTGGCAGACGCTCTTGGAGTGTGAGAGACATGAAGGGGCCCCACTGAGCCTCCCTCACCCCACTGCTTCTTTACGTTCGAGGCTGGAAAGCTGGCCCAGGCTAGGAATTCAGCTCCCTTTCATCAAGGCTGGCCCTGCCTCCCTCTTCGCCAAGGAGATAAGAGCACAGCCAGCTTTGTGGAGCCAAGGCTGAGCTAGGGCCAGCCCAAAGCTTCTGTCTGACTAGTGAGTGAGAAGAGAAGCCCATCCTGGAGCCCCAAGTTGAGGGGCTCCGTGCTCCACACCTCCTCCTTCCTCACAAGGGGCCTATCCTGCGTGTTCTTCCTCCCCAAAGTCATTCTAGCTTCTCCTGTCTATTGATGAGAAAACACAGAATACCAATACCAGCACCACCAGCACTACCAGCAGCAACCTTGTACTGCTTTACCCAGAGTCTCTGCTCTTCAGACCTCCTGAGGTCATCCCACGAGATTCACAATCACTTACGATATCAAGTCCTACTCAGAGCCTTGGACTCTCAGAACAGCTTCCTGGGGCCTGAGTCACACAGGCTGACAAAGCACGGTCAGACCAAGCACAAAAAAATTCTTCTCTCTCTTCAAGAATGAGTGAGGATACAGATGACAATAGCCAGGAAAGGAGCCAACTGATTGAGTCTAAAAGTCAGGCTATTTCATCATTGTTGAATGATAATTATAGGAACAGAAGTGTAGAATGGGGCCCTTTTAGCTCCTCCCACCCCTCTCCCTGAGGCAGAGGCCCAGAGAAGTTCACTGACTTGCTCAAAGTCACACAGGTATTAAAAGAGGCATAGAACTTGAACTCGGGTCATCTGATGCCAATCTCAGAATTCCTCCCACTAGACCATGCTACTAGAATACATCTTAAGGCTTCCATAATGTTAAAATCGGACTAGACCTGTGAGATCATTTTGTCCAATCCCCTAGCTTTACAGATGGGGAAGGTGAGGCTCAGATACATGAGGGGACTTAGGGTCACACAGTAAGTGAGTGGTAGAGCTAGGACTAAAGCTCAGATCTCCTAACTCCAAAACAGGTGTGCTCTCTGCCTCCCCCCCCAATCTGTCTCCTGATCCCACCCCCTGCCAGGGGCTAGATGCTTAGCCAGTCTTACCTGCTAATGCTCTCGAGTCTCTGCTGGGGTTCAGAAGCCTGACTGCCACTCCGAAAGTGACAGAATCTTCTGGGTTCTGCTGGCTCCCTCCAAAGAAAGAGCTAGCTTGGGGCTGCGTCCTCGGAGTCACCTGGGATAGTTTCCTGCCTGAACAGAGAGAAAGGAGACACTCAGGAGAGCGGAACTGTCTGGGAGCAGAAGGTTGGGTGTCTTGTGCCCTTCAGGGGAACAAACAGGTTTCTCTTCACACAACACACACACACACCACCTCACCTGCCTGCTCTACTGCCCTCCCTCTGGCCCCAGCCACCTCCTTTCCCTGGCCCCCATCCTCCTCTCTTCTCTCCTGGAGGAGGGATTTACTCCCTCTCCATTCCCCTGGCAGGGGGCAGCAGCTTGCCAGGCTCTCTCCCATGCCAGCCCCTCTCAGAGCGACCCCAGCTACTCATCAGAGCCCCAGAGGCTTGTTTGAAAAGTCAACCTTGTGGGGCCAGGTCCCTTTTCTGCTCACCTCTCCATCACCTGAGGGGAGGGGGCAGAGTGGACCCTTCAGAACAGGGTCCTTCCCGGGTCAGGGCCAGGAGCTCTGAAAGCAGCCCAGAAAAGGAGAGGAATGACCCCCCACTCATCCCCTGAGCTCATTTATCTGGTCTCACTTTGAGCCTGAGACTTCCACAGGTACTTTTCTAAGCCTGCCCTAGCTGAAAACTCTTGTTAGTGGGCCCATTTTACAGATGGAGAGCTTAGGCCTAGGGCAGAAGACCAACAGAAAAGTCCTTTCTGGTAGAGAAAGAGACACTTCCTTTCCTCTTGAGGTGCTGAGGGGGGGTGTTTCTCCACTCTGTGCCAGTAGGTATCTGGAAAGGCAATTGGATTCCACTGAGCAATGAGGGGAAATGACTTGCCCAGGGGCACATGGGACCTAAATAGTAGTGCTGGGATTTAAACCCTCCTCCTCTGACTTCTCATTCCCCTGCATTAGAAGGGTTTGGGCTCTAAGGCTCCTAAAGGCTGTTGAACAATCATGCTGGCTTCTGAGGTTCCTTCCAGTAGCAGGGTGTGGTAGGAAAAGAGCCAGCCTCGAAGTCAGGAAGACCTGAGTCTAAGGCCTGCCTCTGGCACATGATGGCACCTCTGACTGCCCCAGGCACCTCTCTAAGACCAGAAGTTGGAGAGCAGGTGGTGATGTGCATGAGCAAAGGAAGCCCCCTATACCACTGAAATCCCAGGTCTGGTCTCTGGTAGCATGAAAGAGATGGCCTAGACAGAGGCATGTCCACTTCTCCACCTGGGCCTGCTTACAACCCGCAGGGATCTATTTCTTTTTCTTTTTTTAGGGATCAATTTCTACCTGAATTTGACACCACTGGACTAGATGGTCTCTGAGGGCCCTTTTGGATCTATGATCCCCTCCCCTGCCACCAAATACCCACACTTTTATAATCACGTGGGGGCCCAGGAAATGGCAGCTGATGATTTCTGTTTACCAGTTAGGGGAGGGCCCAGGCCCCAGGGACCCAGATGGCCCTGTAGCTTCCCCAGGTACTTCCCCAGGAATGCCATAAAGTATGGTGAAAAGAATACTGAATGGAAGACTAGAAGATCTGGGTTGGAGCAAGGGCCCCCACTACGTGAATCAACTTCTCTGAGCTTCGGTTCTCTCCTAGGGCAATCAATTACTAGGCATGTACTTTAATGCCTACCATGGACCAGGCATTGGATTCAGGGCAGGGGACCCTAGAGATCATCTAGCCCAATCTCTTCATCGTACAGATGAGAAAACAGGCCCAGAAAGAGGAAGGGATTTGGTCAAAATCTGCCCTTCCCGAGGCAGTCAGTGGCAGAGCTGGGTTTGGGACCTAGAGTTTCCTTTCCACTTTAAAATTTCCTGAGAGGGCAATGTCAAGTCATTTGACCTGAGCTTCAGTTTCCTGGGCTGTAAAAATGGAAATACTAAAAATCCCCAAGTACTCTTCTCACAAGGTTTCTGGTGAGAGTCAAGTGAGAGAATGTATGCAAAGAGGTTTGCAATGCCCATGTTATCCACTCGCTGCAAACACTGGGGATGCCCTGGCACAACTCTAAGGACTTCAGATAGGGGTGCAGTGCCTGGTGGTCAGACTGAGGCACATGGACAAGCGGGCAAAGTGTGGAGAGTGGCTGCTTTGCAGAATTTTGTTTCTTTCTTTTCTGTACCAAGAAAAACAGAATGGGCCTCACAAGCTGGGGTGTTACTGAGCACTCAGGGCAGTGCCACCCCCCACCACAAGCAGTTTCTGATGAAGAGATTATCTCTGCTCTGGGGAACAAATAATTCTCATGTGCCACCTGGGGAGCTTCCCAGGCTGGGGAGGCAGAAGGTGGGTGGGGCTGGGAGTAGTGGTGGGTCAGGTCCTGGGGAGGGGTGGAGGAAGGAGTTGGATGCCCAATGGACCTGAACCTGGGATCCATGGCTAGATCTCCAACTCTTGCCTTGGGCTAGAAGCAAGGCAGGGCCTGGGGCCACAGCTGGGGGCTGATGTGGAGCCCAAGGTCGTTGGGAATGGGGGGAGGGGTCAGATTTCAGGCATGAATGATCCTGGCTCACCTTCCCTCTTCACCATAGGCCCTCCTCTTCCAAAACCTGGAGGAGGAGGAGCTCTGATTGAGCAACAATCTGCCTTTACCCCTTCCCCTTCTGTCAGCTCTTCCTGGCCATGCCCCAGCCTGCTCCCTGCCTCACCAAGGCACACTAGGCCTTCAGCTTTCTTAAAGGACCCCAGGAGGCACCAAGGATTCAGAGGACACTCCCCCCCCACAGGTGCCCAATCACCTGGCACAAAAAAGCCAAGCCAAGTGTTTCCAGAGCCAGCCATGGGCCTCTCTTTAGTCTCTTTCCCTTTCTCAGATAGACTGGGGTTCATTTCTTCAGGGCCTCCTTCAACCAGCTGGCTCCCTTTCCATATTGACAGCCAGTATTTATAGGGTACTTTAAGGTCTGTACCCTTATCTTAGCGAGACACTCTAGCCTTCTGTGGGAAAAGCCTGGGATGTTAAATTGTTGTTTGATTCTGGTCTGGACCTTGGATTGCATTGGTATAGGGAACTCCTGGTATGAAACATTCCTTCTACTAATGCAGATCAGCAATTCAGTGTGTAACTTTATAGATTTAGACAGTTTCCTAGGGGGCACATAGGGATTAAGTGACTTGCCAAGTGTCACAGAGCTGGAATTCATTGAGCCAGAACTTAAATCTAGGTGTTCCTGACTCCAAGGTTGGCCCTCTATCCAGCCTCTGTATTTATGCCATACTGAATTTCTGACATTTTAATGTGTCTGTGTGTATATGCATATAACACACACACACAAACACACACACACTCTTTCATAAAATTTAGAGCACTGGAAGGCTGGAAGATCCCTTACACAGTAGGTAACACTAGAAGGCTGGCAAACTGGGGAGCTGCCTGCCTCGGACAGGGTATTGGCCTTTCTGCTCCCTCTAGTGGCCACTCCTGAGTTCCACAGCTCTTCATGAACCCGGGGCCCTTGCAGGGAATTGGGACTAACCCTAATCCCAACCCTGGTGAGCCATCATCACATAGGAGCTAGCCAGGCATAGAACTGAGAGCTGGTAGTACAGAGAACTACCTTGAACAGTAGCTAGAGCATTACGCTTGGAGTCAGGAGGGAATACCCTGAGTTCAAATCCCATTTGGGACACTTACCACCTGTGTCCATGGGCCAATCACTGAAAGTCAGAGCTGGAAGGAACCCTTGGAGATGATCTAGTCCAATTGATACTAGGACAAGAAGCTCCTCTATAATCAGTCCCAAGAAACCTTAGAGAGAGCTTGAAGTTCTCTCTCTTTTGGAGGGTGGGGTGGGGAATGGAGTAAGGCAATTTTTATTTTTTAACTAACAAGCATTTATTTTATGGGCAGCATGCTTCATCATTGGTCTCCTGGAATCATGGCTGGTCACTGCATTAATCAGAGTCCTCAAGTTTTTCAAAGTTGTTAAGTCTTTAAAATGTTGTTGATATTATAGAAATTCTCCTGGATCTGGATCAGTTTATACTTCCCAGGTTTCTCAAAAACCAGCTGCTTCATCATTTTTTACAGCACAATAGTAATAATTATAGCTAGTATTTCTATAACACTAAGAGCTTAGCAAAGCTCTTCACAAATATGATCTCATTTTATCATCCTGAGAGGTAGGTGTTATCCTCATTTTACAGATTAGGAGACTGAGGTAGATCAGTTACTTGCCTAGGGTCACTGAGCTACTAAGTGTCTGATGCTGGAGATGAACCCTGAGCTTCCTGGCTCCAGGTCTAGCTCTTTATCCATTAGGCCCCCAACTGCCTTGGAATATAACAATATTCTATTCTATTCATTTATCATAATTTGTTCACTTGTTCCCCAATTGATGGACACCCCTTTAGTTTCCAGTTCTGTCACCATGAAAAGGGGTACTATAAATATTTGTGAACATTTGTGTTCTTTTCCTCTTTCTTTCATCTTTTTGGGGTACAGGGTTAGAAAATATACTACTAGGTCAAAGGTAATGCAGTTTAGTGACTTTTTAAATGCATTCTTCCATATTGTTCTCCAGAATGGCTGCACTGATTTATAGCCCCTAACAGGGCACTAATATACATTTTCCCACAGCCCTTCCAACATCTGTCATTTTACTTTTTTTGTTATTCTTTGCCAATGTCATGGGTGTGAAATAGAGTAGTTTAAATTTATATTTCTTTTTTAATTTTTTTAGGCAACTGGGGTTAAGTGACTTGCCCAGGGTCATACAGCTAGTAAGCATCAAGTGTTTGGTCTAAGGCTGGATATGAATTCAGGTCCTCCTGACTCCATGCCCAGTGCTCTGTCCACTGTACCACCTAGCTGCCCCTAAATCTATATTTCTCTAATCAGTAGTGATTCGAAACAGTTTTTCATAAGGCTGCTGATAGCTTGGATTTCACTGAAAACTGTATATATATACATATATAATATATATACACATATATATGTATATATATGTAATTATAGTCTCTTATCAGTTGGGTAATTATTTAACTTAATAAATTCTTTATTAATTTATTCATCATTCTTGTTTTTATAAATTTGAATCAGTTCCTTATAGATCTTGGAAACGGGATCTTAACCAGAGGAACTTTCTACAAATTTTTTTTTTCGGTTAACTTCACCCCTTCTAATTTTAGCTATACTGGTTTCATTTGTTCAAAACCTTTTTAATTTTATATAACCAAAACTGTCCACTTTATCCTCTGTGATCCTCTCTATCCATTTTTTGGTCATGAATCTCTTCTGTCCATATATCTAAAAGGTAATTTCTTTCTTACTCTTTTATGTGACCTTCTACATCTAAGCCATGAATCCATTCTGAGTTTATCTTGGTATATACCATGTGAGTTATTGGTCTATACCTAATTTCTACCAGACTGCTTTCCAGTTTTCCCAAGTTTTTGTTTACCTCATCTATTCCACTGATCAACCTACTTTTTAACCAGTATCCTTGAAGATTTTTGGAGAGGAGAAACCCACTATTTCCTAAGGCAGTCCCACTTTTGGTTTATAGGATCATAGCTTCAGAGCTGGAAGGGACCCAAGGGCCCATGTAATCCAAGCCTCTCTCATTTTACAGGTGAAGAAACTAAGGCCCAAGGGGAGATTAAATGACTCGCCCAAATTTGAACCCAGGTACTCTGATGGGAGGGCACACAGATGACAAAAAGATGATGAGAGCAAGCTCAAGGGGGCAGAGAGGGGAGAGAAGTGTAGAGAGAGAAATTAATAGAGGCATAGAACAGAGAAAAAGCGCGAGCGAGCGAGAGAAAGAGGCGAAGGGAGCGCGGGGGGGGAGGGGTGAAACATGGAGGTGGATGGAGCACAAAAGCAAAGAGATCCAGGCAAGGACGCAGGGGAGGGGCAAGAGCAAGGAACGAGGACCCCAGGATGGGCGGGAGCAAGGAGAGAAGATGGCGGAAGGGGAGGGGCTAAACGCCGAGATTGCGGAGCCCAGCGCCGAGATTGCGGGCGAGGAGGGGCTAAAAGCGTAGGGTTGCGGAGAAGGGGCTAAACGCGGAGGCAGTGCGTGTGAGGAGGTGGGAGCTGCGTAGGGTTGCGGAAGGGGCTAAGCACAGAAGCGGAAGGGGCGGGAACAAAGAGCGTAAGGTGGCGGAAGAGGCGGGGCCAAGCACGGAACTGAGGTTGCGGAAGGGGAAGATTGAGTGGAAGGGAGGCGGGTGAAGTGGAAGAATACAGAGGACGCAAGAAGGAGGGGCTAGAAGGAATAGAAAAATGGGGAAGGGTCTAGAAATGCGGGAGAAGAGCAGGGAAGGCAGAGGGAAAAGAGAGACAGAAGGGCGGGGCACGGAGTGTACGGGAGGGACTCGGAAGAGAGCGCTAGAGGGGCGGGGCTCGGAAGGGAGCGCCAGAGTAGGTGCATAGTAACAGTTAACGGTTTTTTATACAGTGGCTAACATTCAGCTAAACTCACACAGGGTTAATTAATAGAGGCTCAAAGGAGCTCCAAACAGTCTTCATTCCTGGCAGTCAGCAGCCAGCAAATAACAAAGGAAAACTCAGCAGTAACAATAAAAATGTATTATTTTATATATAGATATTTACATAATGGTTTCATAATTATTTTGCTCAGTAATCCGACCCAAGAAACTGCCATTCGGTTATTCCAAGCTTGCCCAGCACCTCCAGCCCCCTGAGAGGGCACTCCCCCCCCCTCCACTTCTTCCTCCATCTCCTCCTCCCTCTAACTTTCCCCATTTTCTTCTCCGTTTTCCTCAGGAGAAAACGGCCAGTCCAAAGCAAGCCAATGGGCCTGTTTTGTTCCAGTCCCTGACACAGCCAAACCAAGACCAAGCCCCAAAGCCAGTTCCTGCCTTGGACTGCCAGTAAAATTCCTGCCCAACAGCCAAGATGGCCCCCATAATGGTTAACAGTGCTCAGCAGGGTGCCAAGGGCTCTACCAAAGGCCTCCTCTACCAGGCCTCCACTGTCCAATGCCCCTAGTTATTTTTTTGTCACAGAAGTGGCTAGGTCATAGAATTGGACAGACCAGGATCCCGAACAAACACAGGAAAAGAAATTCTAATAAAATCAAAGCGAAAAAGCTGCGCTGCCTTTCTTGTAGCAATGTACTGATTTACAAAGCACTACTCGATCTCATTTCATTTTCACAACTCTGAGGTAACTTAAGATAGTATCAATCTTTACAGGTGAGGAAATTGAGCAGTATAATAACTAAATGAGCTAAAGAGGGAGGATTCAAACCTCGGACTCTCCTCCCTTTAAGCCCATTGCCCTTTCTACTGTTTTAATACCTTTGCTTAGGGCCAAAGCAGGAAAATAGAAACAAGAAGTGATTTAGAAATGGGTCTTGGTATTTGGGAAGCTTTTGAAAAGCATCCACATGTCCCAAGGCAGACGATTAAACCCCCAATAAAAAAAATTACTCAACTAAGGGTCCACCAAGGTTGGCCCCAAGGTACATGGAGAACTGGAAAGCCCGCATAAAGAGCTCCATCAAGCCAAAGAAAGAGGCACTCTAAAGTATATTAGCACTTACCTGAAGGGAGAGTGCAACTCAGAGCAGAACGAGAAAGTCCCAGTCAACCCAAATTAGACTGGTTGAGGGGCTAGCGCGGCAACGCCAGTTATTGCCTGGCAAGAAAGGGAGTTGTCAGTAGATCCGCCCCCTCAGGCTCAACGTCTACCAATCATATTGTAGCCTGAGGATTAGATACAAAGAGAACCCAATCATTGATGGAGTCCCTCTTTTTTTGAGCATCCAATCAGAACTGGGGGTTCAGGGAAACTTAGTTTCAAATCCTGTCAAGGCTGTAGAGGTTGACTGACATTCTTTCTGGACTAGTAGAAACTTGGTTTCAAATCAGTGGCCTTGTGTAGGTTGACCAATGGTTGTTTCTGGACAAAAGCAAATGGGTCCCGGAGATTATCGACTCCAACTCCCTCATTTTATAGATAGGGACACAGGAACAACATAGAAACTGATAATGTTGGCCAAGGCCACCAAAAGATATTTTTTATTCTATCTGAGAGGCAGTGCTGGGATTTTAACCCAGTTTCTGTGTCTTCCAGGGTCCCTTTGCTCCTGCATCATAAATTGGAACCTCAACAGTTCCCACTTAGAATTAGCTAGTCACTTCAAAAGTCAATTTAACAGGTGGAAGTGTAGAAAAATGGGAGCTAGAAACCCTCTGGCATGTCTTAGACATTGTGTTCACTTGCCCCAAACTTTTTTTCAGTCATCTCTCCACAATTTCATATTTCTGTAGTGCTTTAAGGTCTGCCCTTCTCTCACTAAGGTTCTGTGCCAGTACTTCATTGTGTTATGGAGCTAAGTTCTGAAGGCCAAGACTAAGCCTAAAAGGTCTCCAGCATGGCCCTAGTAATTGACTCTGGGCTTGCTGTCTAGTGACCTAGAAAACATTCCAAAACAAAGATGATGGTTGACATTTTCAGAGCACATTACAGTTTCTAAAGCACTTTGCATCAATTGCCTCTCATTTGGTCCTTCCAGAGGTCCTGCACAGTAGGAGAGCCATTATTATTTTCATTGTCCCTATTTTACAGATGAGAACATTGTGGTACAGAGCACTTAAGTGACATGTAAAATTACACTGCAGTGCCAAGATTCAAATTCTGTTCTTCTGACTGAAGTCCACTGTAAACCTGAACTCTTCTCCTCCTGACTTTTTTTTAATCCATGTCAAGTCCCTGGCTACTAAGTCAGGGCCTTTCACAGAGAGATTGGGATCTGTGTCAGTGGAGGTCAGATGTCAGATTTAGGCTATTTAAAATTTTTAAAATTTTCAAAGCATCTTCCTCATAACACCCAACCCTGTGAGGTAGGTTAGTATTATTGCTAATTATTCTTATTAATATTATTCAGATGAGTAAATGGGGCTAAGGTTAAAAACTTGCCCATGATAACACAGTTAGTGGATGTCTAAGGCATTCTGGATCAAACTGACTAAGAATCCTGTATGAAAAAGAACCTGGCAAGTAACCAAAGACAGGTTAGGCTAGGCTTTCCAAGGGGTCTGCCCCTATCAGCAGGGCAATGGTGATTGTGTAAGGAAAAACTTGGACTTGAGTTTGCTTTGGTCTCCCACCTCCAACCACAATAGAATCTAAATTAATGTAGTGTGAGTGAGAGAGAGGTTGACTCAGGCACCCAGACAGAGTCTGTCCTCATCCTATAGGTCAAGGGTTTCTTAATTTTGGCTGTGTCATGGACCTTCTTGGCAGTCTGGTGAAGTTTTCGGACCCCTCCTCAGAATCATGTGTTTAAATGAAGAAAAAATAACATACATTAACACTACAAAGGAAATCAAAGGTTAGTAAAACTAAAGTTTTTTTTTTCACACGAGTTCTTGGACTTGAACAAGTTAATTAATCCTGCTATAGAAGGAGCCTATATTCCTGAAGAGGTAATAACATAGTCTCCTAAGGGGCCAGGACTGTTAGACTTTTTATTTTGTTTTCAGTTATCATAAATGTATTTCTTCTCCCTCCCACCATCCGCTCTACAGAAGAAAAAACAGGAAACCAAACACTTGTAACAAATATGCATAGTCAAGAAGAAACAAATTCCCAATTTATCCATGTCTCCCTCTTCATATTGAGTCTATCACCTTCCTGTCCGGAGGTGGGCAGCTTGCTTCATCACTGGTCCCTCTGGAATTGTGGTTTGTCACTGCAAACAATAAACAAAGTTTTCAAGTCTTTTCAAAGTTGCTAGTCTTTACATTGTACAACATTGTATACATTGTTCTAGCTCTGCTCCCTTTACTCTCTTATCTATTCATACAGATCTCAGCTTTCTCTGAAACTATCCTTTTTGTCATTTATGATATAATAGTATTCCATTCTGTTCATTTACCATCATTTATTCAGGCATTTCCCAATTGATGGGAACCCTCTGTTTCCAGTTCCTTGCCACTACAAAAAGAGCTGCTATAAATGTTTTTGTACGTATAGGTCCTTTGGCTCTTTTAACAAAAAGAAATTTCTTTAGGTTATAGGCCTCATAGCGGCATCACTGGGTTAAAGGGTGTGCACATTTTAGGAATTTTTTGTGGCATCATTCTAAGTCAGTTGGACCAATTTGCAACATCGCCAGCAATAGTGCATTAATGTACCTGTTTTCCCTCAGCTTTTCCAAAATTTGTCATTTTCCTTTTTTTGTCATCTTTGCCAATCTGATGGGTGTGAAGTGGAACCCCAGAGTTGTTTTAATTTGTATTTCTCTAATTATTTGGGATTTGGAATATTTTTTCACGTGGCTATTTACAGGTCAGATTTCTTCTTTTACAGTATGCCTATTCAAATCCTTTGACCATTTGTCAATTAGGAATGGCTCTTATTCTTATAAATTTTGATTGGTTTCACTATATATCTTAGAAATGAGACTTTATCAGAGAAAAATTTCCCCCAGTTACCTGATTCCCTTCTAATGCATTGGTTTTGTTTGTATAAAAACTTTTTAATTGTATGTAACCAAATTATCCATTTTATCTTCTGTGATCCTCTGTATCCCTTGTTTGGTCAAGAACTCTTCCCCATTTATAGATTTGAAAGGTAATTTGTTTCCTTATTTATGAAGGCACCTTTCATGTCTATTTGTTTGAAGCTTTTCTTAGTATATAGTATATACCGAGCTTTTTATCTTAGTATATGGGTTACTGGTCTATCCCTATTTTCTGCCAGATTGCTTTCCAGTTTTCCCAAATTTTTCTCTAATAGTCCAAGTATCTGGAGTCTTTGGGTTTACTAAACACTAGGCCCCTGTGTTTGTTTGCTTGTGTATGTTGTGTGCCTAATCTGTTCCACTGATCAACTTACCTATTTTTGACCCAGTACCAAATTGTTTTGATGATTACTGCTTTGTAGTACAGTTTGAGATCTGGTACTACTAAGAGGGGTCTCAAGTCTTGAGGCTGATCCAAACTTCCTGGGGTTACAACCACTGATCAGAGAGACACATTCTCAAAGAAGCTAAAACTAAAAGGGTGTAATGGAAATAAACCAACTTCTGGAAGGCGTGCCAAGCACCACTCTCTTAATTAGGTAACATTTAAGCTCTTAATTCTGTCAAGCATGTCATCAAGAATGCAAATCCTGAAAAAAATGGCTAATGTGTAATATAGTGAGTAAGTCTGTCATGGGATTCTAGACTTTGTTAAGAGTTGTAAGGGATTGGGGATAGCTAGGTGGTGCAGTGGATAGAGTTCTGGCCTTGGAGTCAGGAGGACCTCAGTTCAAATGTGACCTCAGACACTTGACACTTACCAGCTGTGTGACCCTGAGCAAGTCACTTAACCCCCGACTGCCCCACCAAAAAAAAAAGAGTTATAAGGGATCTCAGTATTGACTCCAATTCACACTCCAAAAGAAACCCTACAACAACGTATCTCATTAGTAGTCATCTAGCCCCTGCTTGAAGACCTCTAGTGAAGGGGGACCCACCACCTTCCAGTCCATTATACTGATGGATAGCTCTAAGTACCAGGAAGCCTTTCCTGAAATTAAGCACAAATTAGCCTCTCTGTTACTTCTACCCATTCTCCTAGTTTTGCCCTATTAAATTCATCTTAGAATCATCCAAGATCTCTTTGGAGGCCTCCCAGCTTTGTGTCATCGGCAAATCTGATAAGCACGGCCTTTATTTATATCATTGATAAAAATGTTAGACAGTAAAAGGCCAAGCACAGATCCCTGAGGCCTCCCACTGTAGACTTCCTTCTAACTTGACATGAAACCATTAATATTAATTAATATATAACTACTCTTTGAACCTGAGTATTTGAGCAATTCCATCATCTAGCCCACATCTCTCCATCTTGTCTAATACAACATGAGATACCTCATCAAAGGAGTTGCAAAGACTAGGGAAATGATAGCTACTGATTGTTGATTATTAGCACCATTTTACAGAGGAGAACTGAGTCCCCTCTAGGTGATGAGCCCAGTCAAACAGCTACGGGGTGTCAAAATTAGGAGTTGAGCCCGGGGTTCTTTGGATTAGAAGTCTAGCTCTCTTTCCATGACTATACCACACTAGGTCATATAAAACCACTCTGCATAAGACTTCAGGAGATGGTGGAGGACAGAAGGGCCTGGTATGCCATGATCTGTAAGAGTCAAGAAGAATCAGACATGACTGAATGACTGAACAACATGAGACTCCTTCTGTCTCAGTATCTTTCTCCTTAGCCTTCCCTAAAGGTTTAGAGAAAGAAGAGCCCCTCTGGAAGCACTCCGCTGTCTCTAATGTGCATCTTTGCTAGCTAGGTGACAGCAGTGGATAGAGCATCAGCCCTGGAATCAGGAAAACCGGAGTTCAAATTTGGTCTCAAGACATTTACTAGCTTTGTGACCCTGAGCAAGTCACTTCACCCTGTTTGCCTCAGTTTCCTCATCTGTCAAATGAGCTGGAGAAGGAAATGGCAAATTACTCCAGTAGCTTTACCCCAACACCCCAAATGGGTCACGAAGAGTTGGATGTGACAGAAATGAATGAACAACAAAATGGCCTTTATAGAACTTGCTCCCCCATCCACCCCCTTACTAAGAAATATGTGCCTTAGGTATTTATCAGACTCCTCGGTCTGATCCCCACCTACCTTCCCAGCTTTATGTTTCATTCTTCCCTAACAAGCAAGTGACCTCCTAGGCACCATATGCAGGCTGGAGTTGCCTTGGTACCTTTGTTGAGACAGTTCTGCCTGCTTGGAATGTCCCGGCCCCACCTTAGTTTTGGTGACCCAGCTTAAATGCCATGTTGGTCCTGCAGCCTTCTCTGACCTCCCTAGACATCTACTATTGGGATTGATCTACTACTACTACTACTACTACTACTACTACTACTACTACTACTACTGTCTCTCTTCTTTTCCTGACTTGATGATGTCTTTGAGGTCAGGGGCTGGGCCTTACTCATCTCTGTCCTTCCCTTCCACCCCCACCCTCTGGCCCCCTTCCCTGTGGCATGCAGCAAATAGCCCTGCCCCACTGAAAATACTCAAAGTTTGTAGAATGAATGGAAACACACTAGGCAGCAGGTACAGTACTATGAACTTTATTTAGAAGCAAAACCACAGCAGAAAATTTCACTCAAAAGCGCGTTGTTCCAAGTATCCCACCAATGAGTAGAAAAGGATGAGTGATGTCATGTAATGGCTCCCTCCTCCACCAATGCCTCATGGGGCACAGGGGTGTGTTCGACCCTAGGGTCTCAAAGGCTGTGGCCGGTGGGCAGAGCCTGAGCTCTGAGCCTTTGCTCAGAGTCTGGGCCCAGTGATAGACTGAGCATTTGTTCTCTGAGGGGCTTAGCTCCACAAGGTAAGCCACCAGGGAATGCATTCTTTGTTGGCCACAGCGACTCACGGAAACCATATCCTAAGGCATAAAAAGGCTTCAATCTGCACTGATAGACGGGAAGAGGGTTACTCCTCGCAGAACACAGAATGGAGCTCTTCCCCTCACTAGGTAACAGAAATAATTTACACGCAGATTGCACTTTACAAAGTACCGTCACATATTATCTGATATGAACCTCACAACAAACCCTGTGAAGGAGATAGGGTGAATGGGATCATCCCCATTTTATAGATGTAGAAACTGAGGTTCATAGAAGGGAAGTAATTTGCTCAAGGTCACACAACTAGGTGTCAGGGGAACACAAAGTGGGGGGGCAAGGGAGCACAAAATAGAGGTGGGGGTTAGAGCATAAGGTGGCGTGTCATGAACGGTCAGAGAGCACAAAATGGGGGCTGCATGGGCAGTCAGAGAACACAAAATTGAAGTAGGGGTGATCAGAGCACAAAATAGCAGTAGGGATAGATGTCAGAGAGCACAAATTGGCAGTGGGGGTGGGTGTCAGAGAACACGAAATGAGGGTGGTATAGGAAGGCAGGGATCACAAAATGAGGCTGGGGGAGGTCGGAGAACGCAGAACTGGAATAGTGGGAGAGGTCAGAGAGCACAGAATGGGGGTAGTGGGAGAGGTCAGAGAGCACAGAATAGGGGTAGTGAGGGTGGTCAGCGAGCACAAAATGGGGGTAATTAGAAAGGTCAGAGAGCACAGAATGAGGGTCATGGTGGTCAGAGAGTACAAAATGGGAATAATCAGAGACATCGGAGAACAAAGAATGGGGGTGGTGGGAGAGGTCGGAGAGCACAGAATGGGAGTGGTAGTCAGAAAACACAGACTGGGAGTAGTAGTCTGAGAACACTGAATCAGGGTGGCGCGGTAGCTCCGAGAGCCCAGACGGGGGCTGGTAGTCCGAGAACACCGAATCGGGGTGACGGGGTAGCTCCGAGAGCCCAGATGGGGGCTGGTAGTCCGAGAACACCGAATCCGGGTGACGGGGTAGCTCCGAGAGCCCAGATGGGGGCTGGTAGTCCGAGAACACCGAATCGGGGTGACGGGGTAGCTCAGAGAGCCCAGATGGGGGCTGGTAGTCTGAGAACACCGAATCGGGGTGACGGGGTAGCTCAGAGAGCCCAGATGGGGGCTGGTAGTCCGAGAACACCGAATCGGGGTGGCGCGGGAGCTCCGACAGCCCAGTAGGGGGGTGGTAGTCCGAGAATACCGAATCGGGGTGGCGTGGGAGCTCTGACAGCCCAGTAGGGGGGTGGTAGTCCGAGAACACCGAATCGGGGTGGCG
>NW_020954729.1:545082-554220 GCF_900497805.2 Vombatus ursinus
TCGGGGTGGCGTGGCAGCTCAGAGAGCCCAGTAGGGGGGTGGTAGTCTGTGAACACTGAATGGGAGTGGAGGGAGAGGTCAGAGAGCACAGAATGGGAGTGGTAGTCTGAGAACACGGAATGGGGGTGGCGGGGGAGGTCAGAGAGCACAGAATGGGGGTGGTAGTCTGAGAACACGGAATGGGGGTGGCGGGGGAGGTCAGAGAGCACAGAATGAGGGTGGTGGGGCATGTCAGAGAGCACAGAAAAGGGATGGTACAGGAAATCAGAGAGTACAAAATGGAGGTGGTGCGGGTGGTCAGAACACAAAATTGAGGCAGGGATGGGTGTCAGATAGCACAAAATGGGGGGGTCAGCGGAGGCCAAAGAGCCCAGAAAGACAGTAATGGGGGAGGCTAGTGAATCCAGGATGGTGGTGGGGGAGGTCACAGAATGGTAATAAGGATGTGGGGGGGGGATGGGGTGGTCAGAGTGCAAATAACGTTGAAGGTGGGCCCAAATGACAGCACAATGGAGGAGAGGGGCAAAAGGAGAACAGAAAACTGTGGTCAGGGCAAGGGGGAGGTGGAATTGGCAGCTGCCTTATCTGAAGGAATTACAAAGGGGGCTGGTTCTTACCAAGGTCAATACTGTCCCTTCCCTCCCCCCAAGCAGTACCATTCAGAATAAGGCACCAGAAGTTCTACCCTTTTGCCAAAGAGAGAAGGCCCCAGTCCAAGAGAAACCTGTTTTTAGTAGCAGAGGCCCAAGGTGCAGGCTGGAAAAAAGAGTGAGCTATCACTTCCCCAGGGGGTATTTGCTGGGGGTGGGTGCACTTTAGTTGGCCTTGCGCAGATGGTAGAAGCTCTTCACGGTGCGCTCTACAGCATGGTCCAAGGTGACCAGTGGCTGGTAGCCCAACAGCTTCTTGGCTCGCTCACAGCTGTAATAGTGGTACGTGCCAGCCAGTGCCACTCGCATGGGTGTGAAGGTAGCCTTGACCTTGATGAGAGGACTGATCACCATGATCACCAGAGACAAGAAGAAGGCCAGGTAGTAAGCCAACCAGTAAGGGATGTGGTATTTCGGAGCCTCGTAGTTCAGGCCTGTTAGAATACGGGACAGGAAGGCCCAGAAAGGGACCGGCTCATCATTGGTGATGTGAATAGCCTGGAGAGGGAAAGAGAGAGGAAGAGAGACACAGAGAGAGAGAGAGAGAGAGAGAGAGATTAAGAGAAAGCAATACAGATGGCAGCTAGGACCAACAATTCCAATGGATTCCAGGTTCACCCAGAACTGCTTCTGCTTTAGATCACAAAACACTGTCAACAGTGTGAGGATCCTCTCTGAATGGCTACCCATCCCCAAATTCTCCATACCCCAATGCAGGCAACTTGCTTGAGAGAGGGGCCTCTGTAAGCCCAAGGCTGTCACATGAACCTTTTGGAACGAGAGTACTTACCTGTCCGCATAAGCCGGAGTCTGAGGAAAGGTGTTCTGCAGCCAAGATGTGGCCATGGACCACGTTTTCCACAAAGGTGAAATCCACTAAATTCTTCCCATTCCTGCAGGGATAAAAGGAGAAGCTTGACTTTGTATCTGGAACAGGGAACTTAAATTCAGGCCTTGAGGTGACTTTGAAGTGAGGGCCTATCAAAAGTGGGGCTGCTTTTCAGGCTCCTGGAGATGCTGCTGGATTTCTTTCCAGCAGCCCAAGGTAAGCCAAAGCTAAGGGTCTCCAGAGGCACTCCAACAAGACAGCCTGCCCAGCTGTTCTTGTAGTCCTACTGTGCTTAACTTTCTTTGTACTCTCTACTTTGAAGGAAAAGCCCCTCTCTGACATATCCCTTCCCAGACCCTGGGGGTGAAGCTGAATGGATGTTTTGCTCTTCCTTATTCCTCCCCTCCTCCCCCGCTCCCCATCAACTCTTCCTGATCCTGCAGAGAGATAGGGTGTGGCACAACATAGAGCAAGACCTAAGTTCACATCCAGCCTCAGACACTTCTTAGCTGTGTGACCCTGGGCAAGTCACTGAACCTCTGTCTCAGTTTCCTCATCTGTAAAATGGGGATAATAACAGCACCTACCTCCCAGGGTTGTCATGAGGATCAAATGAGATAATATTTGTATAGTGCTTAGCACAGGGCCTGGCACATAGTAGGTGCTTAAGACCTGCTTGTTTCCTTCTTTTCCTGTTCCCCAAATCAAGAGATGGAGCACCCGAGAGGGATAGCAATCTAAACTGGTGAAAAGAGGAGGAGGCACAGGGAGAAGACAGAGGGCTAGGGTGGAAAGAATTCAACAGAAGAAGTCAAAGGTTGGCCTCGCAGCATTAGATGTAATTGGGAGGAAAAGAAACCCACCCCCCCAAACTGGAAACAGCTGAAACATCTAACAATAGGAGAATGGTTAAATAAGTTGTCATACATTCATGCAAGGGAATACAATAAAGTAATTAAGTCAGACAAGTGTGTGGAATACAAAGAAATCTGGAGAGACTTTTATGAAATAATACAGAGCAAAAAAAAAAAAAAAAAAAAAAGGCAGGAGAAAGGAGTCAACTCGAACTGGGCCAAGGGAGAAAAAGTGAATGAGAATGAACAGACAAAGGATCCCGATGGGGACTGAAGGAAGGGACGGGGATTCATTGAAATGGAAATAGCTCCAGTTCAGCTGCTAGCATTACAGTCAGGCCTCAGTTTCTTTATCTGAAAAATGTGGGGGTTGGACTATATGACCTCCAAGGTCCCTATCAGGTCCAAAGCTGTGAGCCTACGTTCAATGTGAAGTTTTTAATAAAGCATTCAAAAAAGACACCCCCCCCCAAAAAAAAACCCCAGCCAGAGCTAAGAAGAGAAGGGAGGGTGGGGAATTTCAAAGATCTGTAATTTACAGACTTTTGGAAGTTTTGCCTATCCCTCCATGAAAATGGGCCTGTTCTCTGTGGGGGTGTACCAAACATGGTAGGCAGTGGCAAGGCTGGGGTGGGTGATATCAAAGCCCCTCTTCTGTTCTGATATCCTCTGATTCTAAGGACTGTGCATCTGTTGAGCCAGGTTCTTGGGGTGGGTTTTTTTGGGGGGGGTAAGGGGGTCCAGTGGTGATTTATTCTCATCAGTGACAATAGCACCATGATCACATTTGGATGCCACCCCCTCAGTCAGTACCTAGGGTGCTATATGAAGAAGCAGCAATACACACAAAATAAATTTCTCCTGGAAACAAGACAATTTTAAAAGCCCTCAAGGTTCTATTTTCAAAATATTTCCAAGAGGGTAAGATTCCTAGAGAATGGAGAAGATCACATATGATTAGCAAAGAACTTTTAGCAACAACGAAAAAAGGTAACTAAGAATATATCACAACTTTTGACACACCAAGCTATAAAATCTTTAGGAGAATCATTTAGGAAAGTACTGAGAGGTCATAAAACATGAGAAAGGAATACACAGACTTTCTCTTAAAAAGAAACAAAAAAAACCCAAACCAAATCCACAAAAAAAAAACAAAACAAAAAACCAACAAACACACACCAAAGACCCAAACCACTGCCCCTCCCCCCCAAAACCAAACAACTATTAAAGTTGTTTTTCTTTTAAATTAGCGTGCATTTAGTAGCTACCTTTATAGCAGGCCTTCCTCAGTGTATCACATGCAAAGGGATGCTTTGGATGATCAAATCAACGGGCCCCTTGCTCTCTTCTTCTTTTTCTATATTACTTATGCCTCCTAGGAGAGGCAGTGTTACCAGAGCAAATTAAGCACTGGCCTTGGAGTCAGGAAGACTTGGCTTGGAATCCTGCATCAGACACTTCCTAACTGCGTGATTCCAAGCCAGTCACGTTACCTCTCAGAGACCTGCTTTGGCCTCATTGGTGACAGCAAGATAACAAAGGACCAACCGGGTTGATTGAGGGACCGGATGAGAGGTCATTAGGCAATGAAAAATTTGTGGCAACTTTATTATTTAGTTATTTGTTATTCTTTATTTCAAATGTCAACTTTTATTATCCTGGGTTCCGGTACATGTAACAGATTCTAGTCTGGGCTCCTTTCCTTAGGAGCTGCAGGACTTTGAGCCTGTCACTTAAGTTTCCTAAGTTTACCCATCTGTAAAATGGGCATACTTGACTGTGCCCTAGCTATCTCACAGGGTTTTGATGAGGATTAAATACAATAATGCTGTGAAAGCACACTAAAAATTACAAAGTGTTCTGTAAGGGAAGAAAAGTGGTAGGGAGGGCAGCAAGTAGAGGTAGCAGTGATGAGGAAATATGGCGGAAGAAGCAGCCACTAAGCTTACCCAATCATAAACTTCATTCTGCCACTCCTGGCTGCCTCAACAAGGATGGGGACCAGCTGCTGGTCTCTTGGGCCAAAGATGCCATGAGGGCGGATTGCTGTGGTTAAGAAATTACTGCTGGGTTCATTGGCATTCAGCACCTCCTGGGAAAGCAAAGCAAAACATCAGAAGGCATTGACAAGGCTTAGGCTCGGTCCGCAGATCTGAAAAACTGTCAGCATCTAGCCACCATGGAAGGAGGAAGAGGCAGGCAAAAAGGCTGAAGCAGCACTGAGAGTCACCTGCAAGTCCCAAGTCAGGGAGGACAGGAGCACAAATGGGTAGAAACCAACCAGGGGAACGGTAGGTTGGGTGCTTTGGGTTCTAAAGACAGAAAAGAATCTGGGGTTCAGGTGGCCACTCGGTTGGCTCCCCAAGTCAACAATGAGGAATGGCTGCCAAACACAGGGATTTAGGACTAGTATAAATAAAGCATCCAGGCCGAGGGAAGTTCTCATTCCCCAGGTTAGAGTTTGAAAGGGATGTCAGAGAACCCTTGACAACCTGAAGGGAAAAACCAGGCAGTCTCTGGTGCCCTTGCCCTCCCCACCCCCACCCCGCCCCAGGATATTTACAAAACTACGAGAAGCTGACCCATAGCTGAAGTTTCCTTATGTTTCACAGATATCGAAGTCTTCCCTAAGTGGAGCATTTTCTGATTCAAAGAACAGGTAAAGCAGTATCACATCACATCACAGAGTGTGTCAGACTTAATGCCTGAGGACCTGGGTTCAAATCCTGCCTCTGCCACTTATGCCCAAGTGAAACATGTCTGGGCCTCAGTTTCCTCCTCTGTAAAATTAGGCAGCTGGATAAACAAGCTCAAAGGTCCCATCTAGCTCTAAATCCATGATCCCATTAAAGTCATCAGAGATTCCGGGCTACTTTGTACTTCAGCATTTACTTATCAGCTAGCCAGGCGACAAAGAAAGCAGGGCCAAAAAGGGCCCAGTTATTGTTCCTAAAAGAAATACAGCAGTCCACACCATGAGAATACAAGCAGTGGTTGTCAGCCCACACACTCCCTCACTCATACATACATCCATTCTTTCACCCTTTCCAAAGCAGGCCTTAACTGTTTTTGTGTGTGTCCTGGACCCCTCTGGCTGTCTGGTGAAGCCCCTTGACCCCTTTGAAATGCATCACATAAAACGCACAGACTTACAGAGGAAGCAATTACCCTGAAATGCAGTTATCAAAAACAAAACCCAAAAGCCCCAAGTTAAGAAGCCCTGCTCTAAAGGGAGGGCCAGGAGTAAATGCATCTTGGCCTCCAGACAGTCCTAAATAGAGAATCCTGGCTCCACCACCGTCACCGAACTAGCTGTGTGACTCTGGACAGCTTCCTGGACCTCTCTGGACCTCAGCGTCCTCTTTGGAGGAATGAGGGGATTGGACCAGATGCCCACCTCTGACCTCCTTCTAGCTCAAATCTACGCTCCTGTGGACACTACCCTTGAAAAATCACCAGCTCTCCAAGTCAGCAAGTTCCCTGTCACCAATCTTACAGAACGTCTGCCCTGTCCCCCTCCCCATCCCATGCCACCCCCCATCTTGGCTGTGAGTGGCAGATTTGATTGGGCTTTCTCAAACCCATTCTGCCAAATGGAAGCCCTAGGAGATCCTGTGAGTTGGGCATGACTTCTACTCAGCAGCATCGAGCAACATACAGAAACAAACAGGGGCCCCTCTTTCAACCCCATGGAAAAATGGGGCCCTACTAAATTTCCAATCCTTTGGCACCACCCTCATTTTTCAACAGGTTTCTGAGTCTTGTCGACAGAGGGGCGGAGCAACTCAGCTAAAGGGGCAATGTGTGCTCAAGCGTGCTCTCGATCTGGGGCACCTAGAGGGGCAGCCTCTGTGCCTGACTGCCCCAGTCAGCCCAGCCAGGCCTAGCTCTTATTTATTCCCTTTGGGAGGCTGGCCTGTCAAGTTTGCAAGTGGCTTTTTAAAAAATAAAGAGTAGAGCAAGAACCTGCTTTTCAAAATAGTACAAAGATTTTTGGGAAACTAGGAAAGGTAATTAAGTTCAAAACCGGCTGCTTACGATGACTTCACCGTCTCAAGCTGCCAGCTCCTGCTTTTGGGGAAATGTTTTATTGATACTCTTTCCCTACCTCCTGGTGACTTCCTGATGATTTGTTTCCTCCCAACCCTCTCCCGCAACCAAATCCTCCCCACTCCTAACAAAGACCAACAAGCAAGCAAAACAAATCAGCCAAGCAAGCACGGGCCAGTCCATCAGGGCTCGCCCCCACATCGGCCCCACTAGCCCATCACCTCTCTCCCTATGGGATTTCCCTTAGGAACCAAGTAAACAACTTACACGTGTTCCACATACAACTGATTTTACATTTCTTAGAGGGAGGTAGCAGTACTTGGGGGTGAGAAGTTTTACCCTGAAATCCAGAGAGCTCTAGCCCGATAACCGTCAGAGAGACTTCTCGACCAGATTAAACCTGAAGACCCCAGCCAAGCCGGGGCTTGAGCTGCTTTAAGGGGCCCTTTCTGGTGGCTCGATAGAGGGTACATACTCTCTCCTGCAAGATCTTGGTCTCAGTGTAGTAGTCGATGGGTTTCATGGCATACGGGAGGTCCTCAGTCCCATTCTTGATGTCGACGCCCTCAAAGACGACACTGGCGCTGCTGGTTAAAATGAATTTCTGCCAAGACAGAGAAGATGCTTTTTGACTGAATGAACCAGGAGTGATTCCTCCTGGAAAATTCCCATCTCCTCACTGCTTGCTCCTATAGGGCCCCAATGCTTGCCCTGGAGGCTCGAGCTCTCTTTTCACTGTGTCCCCCACCCACACACAAAGGAAACAAACCAAATGGGCAGCTGAAAGGGAACTCGTTCACCTCTAACTACATTTTGCAGATCTGTGGATTCCAGGCCCCGATCTCAGACAAGACACTCTGCCTGATTTCCCCACCTTCTAGCCTTCTGTCAATTCCACTCCCCCAGAGGTCAGCACAGTCTGCACCCACACAATGTAGCATTTCATTAGAGGTCGTCCTGTCCTGTTCTCTAATTGTTTCATGTGCCTGAGCTTTGCCTTCTCAAGCAGACTGTAATGTCCCTGCTCTTAAGAGCCAAGCCTTCTCTCGATCTCTCTCTCTCTCTCTCTCTCGCTCTGTCTCTCTCTCTCTCTCTCTCGCTCTGTCTCTCTCTCTTTCTCGCTCTCCTGTCACTGCTGCACCCCCTCCCCCGCAGTTCCCCCCTCCCCTCCTGCTCTGAGTACAGAGCAGGGGCCCGGAGTGGGCACTTAATAAACACTTGTGGGCTGGTTAATGGATACACAAGCTGCCATTAAAGGTAGAACTGCAAATCCCCCGCCCACGCTCCTTGCTGGCTCCAATCCTTTTTATTTTTTTATTTTTTTATTTTTTTTTGCTTTAAGTCCATGAAGAGGGATGGCAGTCCAGAGTCCATAGATTTTAAGCTAGAAGGGACCTCTGAGGCTATATGCTTTAGCTTTCTGATTTTACAAAGAGGAAAACTGAGGCTGAGAGAGTGTGACTGACCCAAAGTCACATAGGAAATAGCACACTTGGATCTTCTGGTTCCAAATAACAGCACTTTTTAGTCTCTTTTTAAACCCTAAGACAGTCAGAGTTTCTAGGGTTCCACCATTCTCCCCTCTTCATTGGGGTGCTCAATGGTTTTCCAGTTGGACAGAGTGTCTGGGCTTTGAGGGCTGGACCTTTGCAAAGTAGAGACACCCAAAGGGGCCGATCGGAAGCAGGCTCTCTTGCCATAAGGCCATTCACCAAGGGATGCTGGTGGGTGGCCATGGGGACTTAGTCCTCATGAGCAGGGACTATTTCATTCTTCTTACCTGTATCCCCAGTACCTAGTATAGAGCCTGGCACATTGCAGATGCTCACTAAATACTTGTGTGGTTGATTTGGAAACATCTGGGTGCATAAGAACAGGAGCTGAAACCGACCAGCTTAGTTCAAGGTATTGGATTGGGGGCAGAGGGTTTATGGAGAGGTGGAGGGAGGCATAGGCACATATAGAAATGCACAGTAGGACAAGACTGGATAATGGCAGACCTTGGTGGGAACTTAAGAGAATGGGAAAGAAAGTAGTGTGAACAGAGGCTGGGAAGATTCTTTGAAGCCAGATAAAGCCTTGGAGCCTTGAAGGCCAGTCTATCCTTTGTTTGGGTGGCAAGGGACAGGAAAAGAAATTTTTCTTTTATCAGGCAGGTGAACATTCCTGTGTATTGGTAGGATTACACTGCCATCTTAGCACAGTGCCTGGCACATAGTATGGGTACTTAATAAATGTGCAATGATTGACTGATCTGTGTGACTGAGGGAAGGAAAGGGGTGAGTCTGGTGGTAAATAGACAAGTTAAGAGGATATCACACTAGTCCAGGCAGGAGGTGGTGAGGGCCTGAGTTCTGGCTTTACTGTTCTATCTGTATGACCTTGGGCAGGTCAGTTCCCCTTTCTGTGCCTCAGTTTCCTTCCTTGTAAAAGGAGAGAATTGGACTAGAGGGCCTCGGAGGTCCCTTCCAGGTCCAAATCTATGATCCTACAAGCAATCCAATAACCATTTATTAAATTCCTACTATGTCTCAACAAGCCTTTATTAAGGACCTACTATGTGCCAGGCATTGGGCTAAGTGCTAGAGTACACCACTACAATATGTTCTTGTGTTAAGGTACGGAGGGGACCACACAAGGTTGAGATGAGATCAGACACAGTCTTCTTTTGGAGCTCACAGACTGATCTCACACACACACACACACACACACACACACACACACACACACACACACACACACACACACACACACA